>NC_034014.1:25841505-25843353 GCF_000346465.2 Prunus persica
GGATTATTGAAGGCCGAAGGCCATTTGTGTGAATTGCATGAAATTATATTGTGCATGCTGCCAGTTGGGAATATTAAATGCGTTTTCATGCAGGTATAAATTTTGGGAAATGTCCAATTTATAGGGGAGACTCTGCCGAAATTTCGGCAGGGAGTCTCGGTTTTTAGTAAGTGGGTCTGGCATAGGAGTGATGTCAGGAATTCCAAAGGGTTCGTCTTGGATTTTGAGAAAATTCGGGGCGGGTCCTTTCACCTTATATGTGTACACCCGCATCCATCTAGCACGATGCCTTTTGGTAGCTCACTGGCTTCGGAGTCATGGGAACTCCGAAGTTAAGAGAGTTGGGGGCTAGAGCAATCACATGATGGGTGACCCACTGGGAAGTTGCTCGTGAGCTCCCAGAAACAAAACCTTGCGGGCAGAGAGGGGGGCCCAAAGCGGATAATATCGTGCTACGGCGGAGTTGATCCTGGGATGTGACACGGACTGTGCTTACCCCTAAGTTTTGGGAGGAGTTGATGTGCTCTTATGGGGTCCCTCTTTGTTGCCCTCTCTGTGTTTTTCTTGGTGGGGTTCTTGTGTCTCTGACCCTTGGCGTGCCAAACAACTCTTGCGCTGGATAAAGGACTATGAACTCTTCTCATAGAAGGCTTCTTTGATAGTTTGGGATGTGTTGGTGTGCTCTACTGCGGGGGGTCTCATGTGTTGGTATTATGGTCGTTTGGTAGTTTGTTTTGGTCATTTGTTTTTCCTTTTTGGTTCTTTGTAGCCGTCCAAAGTGACCTGAGTCGGACTCTTTTGTTAGTTCATGACATGCGTGGTATTCATTCCTACTATGAAATTTGTCCAATATGGTTTTCCTAGAAAAGTTTTAACGAGAACACCACTATATTCGTGCCAATCTATATATGCCTATTATGATATATGAATGATATCTTCTAAATAAATAAAAAGTTGTTCGTTAGATAAAAATAATGTGAAATGTTTACTAGGACGGTTGTATAAGTGAATGCTTGGTTTCGTCATACGAGGAGGCACAACGTTTACAAAGTGTTTTTGCTTTACTTTAATTTGGAAAACATATAAGTCAAATAGAATATTCATTAAGTAGATCAAGACCAACCAAGTCGTCCTATAAAATAAATAACTACTTGGAGGGTCTGCCGTTGTGGTGGAAGTAGAAAATATTGTTATTGCAAAGTTGAATAGTTCTTCGCCTCTTTGCCTGTAAGCTTATGTCACGCACATTTTCGTGAATATTTTTCTTTTGTTAACTTTGGAGATAGGAGACTGGGATGGTAGAGTCATTTTCTATTATAATTTTCCATTTTCAACGAATTGATTAGAAGGCAATGCTCAGTCGTCTTGGAAGCTCAGATTGGTGGTCGGACGAGAGGAAGGAAATCCTGCTGAGATGATCGACTCAGACGAGGAAATTCAGGTAAATATTGATCAGGTAATTGAAACCTCCCTTTCCTTTTTGTCTTTTTTATTCACTCTTTCCTTTTCCTCCTGCAATTACAAAACAGAAGGAAGTTAGAGGCAGAGCTAAGTGGATAGCGGAGATTGAAGAAAGACTAGGAGGAGTAAATGAAGCAGAGGACTCATGCATCTATAAAGTTCCAAGTAAGCTTCGAAGAGTAAAGCAGGACGCCTACAACCCTCGTGTTGTCTCAATTGGGCCTTTCCATCGAGGAGACCCCGACCTTGTAGCCCGGTATGAGAAAGCATAAATGGCGTTACATGCTAAGCTTTCTTCAGCAAACAGACGATCCTTATGAGTCTCGCAGTTGCTTGAAAACTGCACGGAAGCTATTTATATTTAGACATGAAGTTCGTCAATGCTAC
>NC_034014.1:25843453-25892152 GCF_000346465.2 Prunus persica
GACCTCTTGCACAAATTCTACTTCCTCCCAGTACCTCATGATCATGAGGTGTCAATCAAGCTCAATTTTAATATTGAATTGTCTTCCAATTCCAATATTAAAGAAGAAGAACCTTTATGCAATTTATTTTTCAGAAAAATGAGAAGAAAAATGCAGACTTTTTCATTCCTTCCGGAACTTGCTGATCCAGATAGCAAAAACAAGTGGGGATTCAACTGTTCTGCAACCCAACTTTTGGAGTCTGGAATTCGGTTTAAAGTCGGGTCGTCGGAGGACCAGTTGTTGAACATAACTTTCAGTAACGGAGTTATCAGGTTTCCCCCATTGGTTATGGACGATTCTGCGAGTTCAATCCTCAGAAACCTAATTGCCTTCGAGCAGTGCAGTCTTAGTAATATGCATGGCGTCACCTCATATGCATTCCTTATCAAGAGTCTTATCCGTTCCTCAGCGGATATCAAACGGCTTCGTCAATATGGGATCATACAGCACAATTGGATTGGAGATCAAGAAAATTTGAGTCAATTTGAAGGTATTGTAGATGGAGTTGTTATGAAGGACTTCTATATTGATAGATTGTGCGCCGAAGTCAATGCATACACCAGTAGATACTGGTTTCGAAGATATATCAAGTACCTTTATCGCACTTATTTCTCTTCTGCATGGAGTAAGATAGTATTTCTTGCCTCGATTTTGGCCTTCATTCTCACTTCTTTGCAGACATACTTCACCATTTACCCTCGCTAATACTAGCTTCTCTAGGGGGAAGGGTGGTTACGATTGCAGGGCTGGATTGATTTCTTTTGGGGCCATCTATCGAGTTTAGATTTTCATTATGTGTGTATATCGTTTAGTCCTCTATATAAAGAGTTTGTATCCTATTTCTATACACTACAAGAAAAAAGGTCAGTAGTGATCAATTTCTCAATGACTAAACTGAGAACGGTCACAAAAGGTATGCATTTAGTGACTAAATATGTTATATGTCTCTAAAATGATTGGGGCATAATTTTTAATTTTTAATGACCAGATTTGGTAATAAATAGTGAATAAATTAAACTTAAGTCACTGTAAAGGATACAAAATAGAGTACAGAGTCTACATTTTGTCTAGTTTATCTAGTTTCTTTTAGGTTCACAAAGTCTCCATTTCGTATGTTTCGTGGTTAATATGATTCGAGGCTTATTTGTTTACCATCCTCTCCTTTGGCTCTGTTCTCAGTCTAAATCTCATTCCTTATAGTATTATTAGTTTTTTTTTTTTTGTTGAGAAATTCTATGATTGCATTCATAATTCAGCCAAAAAAGCTACTAGCCACAAATGGCCAATACAAACTAGTCGTAAAAGAGCTATTACAATAACGGAGCGGTCTAATATCAAAATTAAGACAATATGGTGTGTCTCCACTAACGATCAGGCAGGATCGAAGAAACTCTGGCACATGCATCCCAACTAAGATTGCAAACTTAGAATAATAAAAAAGAGATAAAGCTTGAAAAAATCAAGCTATAACAATACAAATAAAACTCTCACAAAGGAGAGATGAAAAGCTCTCACAAAGAAGATATGAAAAACTCTCACAAAAGGAGAGGTGAAAACTACACAGAAAATCCAAAGAGTCTCTGCAACTTATTCCAAACATAAAGAAATTGCAAAATAGATGGTGGTGGAGATCCGACACCGAAATGCAGGTGAAGATCCGACGCTGAGCCGCAGCCGCCTATAATGGTTGGATGAAAATCATAACAAAACTAAGACAAATAGGGAAAACCCTTTGTCTCTAAAAATGGGGGAAGAGGTGAAAGGAGGAAGAGAAGAGGAGAGAGGGGGGAAGAACAATGGCTTCCTCCTCCCTCAAAGTCAAAAAGACTCTAAGAGTGTTTTTTGGGAAAAAGGGAGCTAGAATTTTATGGGAGAAAGAGAGCTAGGGTTTTTTTAGAGAGAGATAGCATTATTAGTTAAGTCCATTTACAAGATGCTTTTTGACATCTCCCTTTCTGTAAAATTGCGTCTTCTTATTCAATTTTCTGAGTTACTGATAACTTGGAAGTCTAAAACTATAAGAGTAAGATAAATAAACAGAGACTGTTATATTATGTTGAATTTCATTATTATAATGGTTTGCTTTAGGCGCCTTTGATTATTAGTCATCAAAGTTTTACCCTATTAACAGTCCTCTTTAGACTACTATTGTGTACATCTCCTAGTAAACAACTCCATATAATACTCCGAGTAAAAAATTGGAAGAGTCAACGACCTAGCTCTCACATATTAATTAACTCTAATCTACCAGAATAAAAAACAAGAAGCATATATATTAATTTATTTGGACCAACCACGCATTTGTTTGTATCTTACTGACATTTTGATCCAATATCCAACTAAGGAGGAGCCAGGAGGGAAGAAAAATGGTCACAAATACTTTTCTGTGTTTACAAAAATGAGTACATTATCCCTCACTTGATTTGACTTGACTCAGTTCCTTCCCGGAAGAGAGAGGCCTTATTAAAAAAAAGCTTATTATCATAAAACGTCTCTAAAGTTTACGAAACTATCAGATTGTATTTTTAATGTTTTTTTGTGTCACTCGTGGTCCTCAAGGTTAGTATGTGCGATCACAAATGGTCCTTGCCATTAGGTTTCGTCAAAAACTCCGGTAGTTTGCTGATATGACATATATATGTATCACAAACATCCCTGAGGTTCACACACTGATTACAAATGGTCCCTACAAATTTTTTTAATTTAAAATTCATAAAATTTTAGTTTTCTTTTTAAAATGATTTATAAATGAAAAAACCATTTATAGAAGGATTTTAATCTTGAGGACCATTTATGAACCCTAAACCCTTAGTTTTTTCATTTTTAAATTTTATGAATTTTAAATTATTTTTTAAAACTCCATTAGTTTGTTGATGTGACATATATATGGAGCCCACATTACAATAATATAATGCCACATGTATTTAAAATATAATATGTATTTTTAAAAAATTTAAAATTCAAAATTTTTTAAAAAGAAAACCAAAATTTTATGAATTTTAAATATGAAAAATTAAAAAATTTCGTAAGGACCATTTGTGCTAGGTGGGTAAACCTCAGAGATGTTTTGTGATATATATATTTATGCCACATCAGCAAACTAACGGAGTTTTTAATGGAACCTAATGGCAGAGACCATTTGTGATCACACATGTTAACCTTGAGGACCACGAATGACACAAAAAAACATTAATGATGCAATCGTATAGTTTTATAAACCTTAGGGACGTTTTGTGATAATAAGCCTTAAAAAAAAGATTCACTTTGGGATAAATCTCTTACTAAGTCATGTGATTAAAGAGTGAGAGACTCATGAACGGATGTATCCAATAGTGATAGGGCTAATTCTCTCCCATTTGTGACTCAATACAATCGTGTACATGTAAACTGGGAAAACATAATAAACTAAGATGATAAAAACTCATTATACACGGAGAATCTTTAAAATACATAACATAAATGACTAATGAAACTCAAAGGATGGAGCAGGAGAGATCCTCCAGCCCCAACCTCATTGATTTTATAACAAAAATACAGAGCATATGAAACAAGCAATATTAGTGAGCCGGTGAATGGCGTAGCATGTTTAAAGTTACTACTTGCATGAATTTTATGCATGGAGATTTTTGAATGATGGTGAAGGCCAAACCTCAGGAGGGCCAGAGGATGGGGTTCCAATTAGAAACAAATTTACTCATTCATTTTATTTTCAAATTGACAGTTGGAATGTGTTCTTGGAAAAGTTAGGAAGGGTGAATGAGGCTTTTTTCATACACACTCTCAAGATGCCGTGGGAATTTGAACTTAAGACCAAATTAAGGCTCCAACCTCCACATCAGTATGTGCCGTGGGCAGTTGTGGATGGACAGCCGACAAGCTCACCCCTAGCCAATCCCACTCCCTCACGACAAGCTCACCTCATCCCTCCGTCGTCAGTGGCTTGGTCGACCACTCACAAAACCACCACCGGCCTCCACTCTCTCGTCGACCACTTGCAATTTATAATTCAACCAAAGCCCCAAAATCGCATTAATAATTCATGCCGGATTTTGAATCGAGGCAGATGATGAAAATTGAATTGATCAATTTCATACCTGCAATTAGCACATGGACAAATATTGAAAGCTTAAAGCTGAACATACTCATTTTATAAGAGGAAGCTTAATCAAACTCATGTATAGATGGTCCAACTGCGCAACGGAACCCTAATTTTTAGTAAGAAACACAAAAAAAGAAAGAAAAAAAAGAGAGGTAAGAATTAACTAAAAAGTGTCAGCGAGGGTGAATTGTGTAGTATGTCTGTATGGAAGTGAGGAGGAGAAGGAAAATTCCAGCCATGAGTGATATGACTTTCCATGTAGTAGAGAAATATGTGGTGCAAAGGATTCTTTTTTGTCTTTGACATTGCACCGACAAAAATACTCGAAGTCTGCTCAAACTATACCAGGACGTACGGTATTTATTCACTTGGTCGAACAAAGCACCAAAGCAGAAGTCGTCCTTCATAGCAACTTGATCTAGAATGCTTTCGAATTGAGCAAAATATTCTTTGTCTCCCATCCGATTATTTTGCTCTATGATATTTCTTGTCCGGAGCAGGTTGATGTCCCGTGAGGAACCGATGAGACTCTTCAAGAGGAAGGCATATGATGTAACGCTATGCGTACTGCTAAGACTACATTGCTCATAAGCAATCAGGTTCCTCAAGAGTGAGCTGGTTGTCTCGTAAATCCGCACTTGGGGAATTATAATTACACCACGCCTGAAAGTTATTTCCAACAAAGTGTCCTGCATACTTGACCCAACTTGAAGCTCGATTCCAGACTCCAAAAGATCTGAAGCGCAATACTTGAAGCCCCACTTTTCATCACCTTTTGGATCGCGTGGATGATGACGAGGAAGGCATGGAGTCTGCTTTCCTCTTGTTATTTTCCTGACAAGGCATGAAATTACTTCTTGCACTGCACCTCCGGCACGATGTTCATTCCCGGAAATGGATTCCACCGGGATTGACAAGTGACCACCAGATGGGTGGAAATAGAATTTGTGCAAGAGATCTAGCAAATGCTTGAACCCTGTGCCCTCGGGCTCTTCGTTGATGAACTTCTTTTGGCTCAAAGGGTGGAAGAAGTTAAGAGCAAGGCTAGCCACCAAGTCTGGTGGTTTGCACTTGGTGACATAAGGCTTGATTGTATCATACAAAAGTTCGAGAATAAAAAAGGGGATCTGGTTTTCCAGTAATGCCAGATCATGCTGAAGAGCTGCAGTCATCCAAGCACTTCTCAATACTGGATCAGAATTGAGATCTTCTTGCTTCATATAATTTAAGTTGCGGTCGAACCTAAGGAAAAGTTCCAATATGAAGCAACCATCAAGTAACATTATTTCTGCAAGCTCATACTCTGTGTAGTTGTTCTTTTCAGTATAGCACTGGCGAATTACTTCATCTAAACCATGAATAGCATCGATGCACTCTTTCAAGCATTTTGTAGCGCATTTTCTAGAATGTTTTGGTTCAGCATCTTTTGGTTGCTGATCAAGAAAGGATACCAAGTAAGACCATTTGTATTGGACCATGGGTGCCAGATTCTGCTTGTCTTGATGTAATGGTCCGATTGAGACAACGCCAGGGAGGTAGGCATCCTCCTTGACTTTTCGAAGTTTATCTGGAACTCTGTAGATGCAATAATCCCCTCTTATTTTTTTCTTTCTTCCGCGGCCATAGATGCTCAAGTATTCTCTCTGATGTACATTCCCCAGCTT
The DNA here is from genome assembly GCF_000346465.2 of Prunus persica. Lineage (NCBI taxonomy): Eukaryota > Viridiplantae > Streptophyta > Magnoliopsida > Rosales > Rosaceae > Prunus > Prunus persica. The sequence continues at coordinate 25,849,259 of NC_034014.1, forward strand.
ACTAATAAGCGTCTTCTTCCACGCACTTTTCTGTGTCTCTGCATCCTCGTCTGCTGCAAGACTTCCCTCGGCTTCCTGATTGCTTAAGCCGAACATGCCGGAGATCAGAGCGGAGGAGGAGATAAGCTAGTTAAGGGAAAACAAGAAGAAGAGAAAAACCGTAATTAATTTCGAATGTAAAATAGAAACTTTCCTTAATCAATGTCGATTCAAAAGCAGTGTCAGCCAGAGAGATGGAGGATCAGTTACCTGAAATTTTCCTTTAGACGTACTCATCCCAAAAGTTTCCCTTTGTGCCCGGCGATCGCTAATCGGAGCTTCCCTGAAGGTCAATTGAGTTAATAATATTATTGCCTTTAGTTAATTTTAGACAAACTCTGAAGATAAAATAATATTAGATAGAAAGACGACTTCCATCCCTGCGTTAGCCTCCCAAAAAAAAAAAGATTAGGAAATTCATTTATATGTCAACTACTCAATTTCAATAAAATATCTATCCATTAATAAGTATTTTTCTTCACCAAGTCCTATATATTACGTAAGTGGTATACGTCATAGGACGAGGCACAAAGTTTACAGTGTTTTTGCTTTACTTTAATTTAATTTGGTAAACCTATTAAGTCAAATAAAATATTCATTAAGCAGATCAAGACCAGCCAAGTCGTCCTATAAAATAAATAACTACTTAGAGGCTCTGCCGTTGTGAAGGAAGTATAAAATTTTGTTATTGCGAAGTTGAATTGTTCTTTGCGTGTAAGCTTATGTCACGCACATTGTCCTGAATTTTTTTCATCTAATCCTAATTTTAAATGGAATTGTTAATACCAAGTTCATTAAAAACACCTCCTTAGAAAGAGACTAATAAATCATGCTCTACATTATATAACATCCATATATTATATTATAATAATAATAATAATATATATTATTATAATATACTCATATATTTATATTATGTATTATAATATAGACATATACTATAATATACATATATACATATATTATTATAATATACTCATTGAGAGACACCCTTTAGGGTACTCTACGAATTTTTTACCAACGATTCAAACCATCTATTTTTTAAGTCTACATTCATAGATCATCCTTGCAAAAAATTATACAAATCGGAAACCGTACTAAAAATTACATCCAATTGTATCCTACAAAATCAATGAACACGGTGCTTCAAAAAAGTACTAAAATTTCAATAACATAATTGAGTGGTTAAATGAAATCGGATTCAAGTGATTTTTTGTAGAAATGATCTTTGAATGATTATCTAAAATATAGACAATTTAAATTAATAAAATACAATGCGGAGTGTGCCCTAAGCTAATTTGAGGGATCTCTCAATGATTATATATGCCAAAACAATCAGAAGGGAACACAAGACTGCGGCTAAAGGCCCCAAAAAAACAGATGTGGCAGTGAAAAACGACTTCAGAAGGATCATCGCAGTAAAAACGCGAAATACTACAACTATAGCAACAACCAGAGCGAGAACATATAAAGGATAAAACTATCTGGTTTTGGTTTTACCTAATCACTCACCTTGTATACTCTTTGTTGAAAAAAAAGGAAAATTATTAATAATAAGTTATTAACCATCCACTTCTTCATTATTAATTAAGGGCTATCCAACAAAAAAAATAAGAAAATAATTCATTATTGAATTGACTGTGCGAGTTCTTTAATTACGAAAGGTCGGGCGACTTCGTGCAAGTTTGTCTAAAATATGTTTGTTGGTGTGCTGAGAGCCCAGAACGGGAGAGGAGAAAAATTTGCCTGCGCTGTTACATAAAAGTCTAACGTCTGCTACATCATGTAAGTAGTAGCACATGAACATGAATGTGAGACACTTGTTTTTTTTGCAAAGGGTGCATCCAAGTAGCAAATAAACATTTTCAAATTATCACAGAGGCTTTATTATTATTATTATTATTTGAAAAAGAGAATTCATTCATAGAACCAAAGACGTACAAAAAGCAACATGATACAATGGTGTCGTTAAAATCTTCCAAGGACAACCTCATGGGACAAACCCCAGGGGAGAAAAGAGTATCGCACATGTCATGGATTAACAAGAGAGTCCGATTTAGATCACTTTTTACCATTACAATAAAAGAACAAATAAAAAACGAAAACTAACACAAAGACCTCCAATGAGAACCACAACTAGAGACCAATACAGTAGACCTATATGAGAGGACCGCAGAAACCCCAAATAGTAAACCCACAAGAGAGGACCGCAGAACATCCCAACTGTCAAAAAAAGCCTTCTATGAGCAAAATCATAGTCCTTTGACATCCACACAAACTGCAAGACATACCATAGCAGAAACTAGAATAGAACACATAAGAGGAACACATAAACAACAGTAAAAGGATCCCTGAGAAGCACTCCACTTCAACTCAGAACCTAACAAAGAAAACCTTCTATGACCAATCATAGTTCTTCGGTTGGCGCATAGTAGAGAAGAACACTACATCCCAACAACTACCAGTAGCATCGATGCTGCCGCCGCCATTGAAACATAGACAAAACAGCAGCCACTAGGTATCACAACTCTTCCGAGGAGAGACACAATCCAGCGTCACTAGTGTTGCTGCCGCCGAGACAGAGACAACACCAGCCACATAGAACACTACAAAAACAACCAAACAAAACAAACACACAAACATACCTAGATTCAAACACATCTAGACTATCTTAGGAGGGGAAGGGGAGTAGAAGAGGGGAGAGAAAGAGAGGAAGGGGGAAGATGGCCAGAAGGGAGGAGGGGCAATGGCCCTTCCCCTAGCTTCATTGCGGTTGGTTGTCGGCAAGGAGAAAGGGGACCAATGTGCGACTAGGATTTTCTCTAATTAATTAATTTGAAGAGTTTAATTTACTACTGCTATTGGAGATGCTCTAAGTATTCAAGATTGCAAGAGTCACTTAAATAATTGACCCAGAAGTTCTAGTTTTCCAAGAGAGAGAGAGAGAGTAACTGAAGTATGATTTGTTTTTTTGTTCAAAAATTAAAACTTTCATTAAAATGAAGAGCAAAGCTTTGAATAGTGCAATGCAGGTTAGCTTTGCAAGAGAGATATACATGGAGCAGAGAAGAGAGAGAAATAATCCATGCCAAGAGAAAAGAGAAATATGAAGTATTGTATGGTGTATGCAGAGGGTGGAGGACAATTGGCGTTGATAAAGGGGTAGGGCGAGTCTGATATAACTAGGTTAACTTTTTTTTTTTAAAAATTATGTTTTAAAAATTATTTTTAGTTATAGTGAATTAATGGAAATGCTCTTAAATTTAATGGAAACTTTAACGGAATTAGACGTAGGTGGTGGATTGCAACACTTTACAAAGTCCATTTGGTTAAAATTAAAAATTAAAAATTCAGGTGGTATTTATACAAATTTTTCTTTATTTATTAATAGCTGAAATGAGAAACCAACACTTAAATCATTGAAAAAGGAAGAAACATAACGAAGAAGTGTTCATATTTTAAGGAAACTGACCATCAGTGGAAGCAATTCAAACTAGTATGGTACTAATTACAAATGAACAAGAGCATGCAACACAATTTTGGAAATCCGAATGCATAAATGAGAAAGAAACTGGGGCAAGGGCTGAACCCAATTATTATGAGGAGTGAAAAGAAGCCACTAGGCCTTAAAGAAGTAGCCACATCAGGAGGAAAGCAAGGGAACAATGGGATCAACAAGAACCACCATTCCCAAAACCTGAACCTTTCACGACTTTCTAGCCAGCCAAAAGATCAGACAAACGAGCCCGAAGAGCATGAAAAACAGAACAACCCTAGGAGATAAGGAATTGTCCTGGGTTGTAGGGTAGGAAGAGCTTCCTCTACTGTTACGGCCAGTGCTACCACTCCTCATCCCTTGACGAGATGCTGAGGAATTGTCCGTATTCCGGTTTGCAAGGAAGGAAGGGTTTCCTGTGCTCATCCCTTGACGAGATGTTGAGAAAATGTCCGTGTTCCGGATTGCAAGGGAGGAAGAGCTTCCCCTAAACACGTTAGGCAAAGTGTGACTACTCCTCCTCTCTTGATGAGATGAATAGTTCGTTTTCTGGGTTCCAGTGGAGGAAGCGCTTCCAAAAAACACGTTACGCTGAGTGTTACTACTCCTCTTATCCATATTGCGATTGTTGGAGGCGATTGAGAGAACCCAATCTCGATCTCTCTTTTTTATGGGGAAATGAAAGTTAATCAACTCTACCCTGGAAAAGCCTTAACTGTTGTATATATACACGAGAAACTTCTTGGCAATCCCTATTTGTAAAGAGCTGAAGTCAAACAATGAGGAGTACGCGCTTTCGGTAGAGAGTAGGTGAGTTGTTTACTAGGAAGGTTCCATAAGTCAATGCTGGCTTGGTTGCGGCCAATATGACCATGAGTTATTTGCAGTCACACCAGTCAGGTATCATGTTATACAAACACCAGAATTTTCAAAAATTACATGAACATAATTGAGGTTTCAATTTCAATTATTATTATTATTTTCTTCAGGAGGAAAATTATTACCATCGAATAGCATCGTTTACATCTTGTGCTAACATATTAAAAAGCCACATCGGTCCAACTTGATCCCAACAATGTGAGCCACTAAGTCGAGTTATATATCTCCAATAACAAAAATAAAAGTCGAGTTTTATATAATTAAGGCCACTGCGCATGTACATTGGCTACATATTAGTGTTAGTCATGGACAATCCGTGGCCAACATACACATTGGCTACATATCACATACTGTGATCCAAGCATAATGGTGTCATTAATTTTACGTCACAACAAAAAATCATATGAATAGACTTAAGTAACCTTAGATCTAAAACTCACAAAAACCTTAAAACCAAAACAAGCAAAATAAAACATCATTGAAAATGTGCTGCTGAGTTTTCCGACAAGACTTAACTAACTACCGTCTGTTACAATAGCAACATGCAAACCATCATCGATCCGTTCAAAAGCCCATCTATTTTCAACAAGATGGACTGCTTGAATCACGCCCCTGGAATCCCCCTCTATCACACACCATTAAATCTTTATATCTTGGATCGGTGCATGTATATCTTTAAATCTTCCAAATTTTCTCAAAGTTAGAGGTATGTATGCAGAACGAAAAAAATCAACAAACTGATCTACATAAAATTATAAATTAAATATTTTCAAAGTTTCATCTAATAGGGTTTTGCCTTTTAGGTTTACGTGGGTTTTGTTTTGAGGGCATTTTAGTCTATTCAAGTGAATTTTTGGCTACTTTTGAAAGTTTTTATAAAAATTGACATTTATAAAAGTATAGGGTCTATTTTTACTATTTTTGATAAAAACTCATTTTGAAAGCTAGAGCAAAATATAGGTATATTGTAAAATAACTTACCTATTGTTTACCTATCCCCTATATAACTAGAATAATTTACCTCCTCTTCATTGATGCAAAACCATGGCTGTTGTCGAAGATTTATATATTCCTTGCCAAAAGTATAGTTTTCTTCAAATCGTGTGTGGATCTTCTGGCTCTCAAACTAAGGAGGGGGGAATGGTATTTTGGGACAGCACAACCTGCCTCCAATCCAACGGATTGTATGTGCCAAATATTTTGAAATTTTAAGAAACAATATGTGTCCTCAAATTTACAATAAATTTTACCAAATACGTTATGAGGTGCATTTTAGGAGGAAACAAATCATGACAATAAATTGATGAAATCAACACTTAATACACTCCATATGATACAGTGAATTGTAAGTATGGGTACTTTTGGAATCTGAAAAGTATAATAAATAGGAATTTAAGCTTCATTAGGTAATTTGCTAAGTTAAATCATAGTTATCGAATCAAATTTTACTTATAAAAACCAGAAGTTCATTTATAAGAAAATAAAGTGATGGAATGTTGGTGAGAAAAATTAAATTGATAAGGGACATCTTAATTTTCTATTAAAACTATGATGCCATGGATCGATTCCCCATAAAAAAAAAATACCGGCCGCGTGGGTTATATTACTTGTCTGACTTTTTCTTTTTCCTTGGTGAAACTGGATTCAGTCAACTACTAGTACAAGAGGAAATATATATATATATATATATATATATATATAAAGCAAAAGGCAGCTAATGGTAAAACATTCAAAATACTAGAAAATATTAATGGTTAATACGAACATTAAGGATTGAAATTATTAATTAAATGAGGATAATATGGTAAATTCACACTTTTTCATATTAAAAAAATTAAAATTAAAAGAAAAATTAGATAATGGATCCTATTTTAATGAAACACAACTACCCATTATATTTTTTAATTCTAAAATAAATTTAAATATTATTTTAAAAAAGCCTCTTGTAGGCGTGGAAATACGTGCAGAGAGATTAATAATATATAATTTACCAATTTTGTATTAGGCGTGTAGAAGTGGTCAAAGGTTTTTGATCTAGTCCAAACGGGTAAGGAAGTTTAATGATGTTCAACATGCTTCATGTCCATAAGAAATAGTCAAATCTACCAATTTTATATAAATTTGTCCAAATGTGCTTCAGTCAAACAATATAAGTAGAATATTTTTCAGATATATTTCATTCTTCAAAAGGAGGTATTTATAATATAAGGTTGTAATCCTAGTAGGGTTATACAAGAAAATAAGATAAAATCCTAATTATACAATATATATATACAAAAAGGAAAGAAATAGAGTCCTAATAGACTAGGAAATAAATCTCATAATTAAGTTAGGATCTCGCTAACAGTTTCATGCTTCATCTCCATAAAAACAAAAGAGAAAAGATTGATGATGTTGGACATGCTTCATGTCCTATATATGATATATACAAAGAAGTTTTTTATATTAATATATATGTGATTTTTTTTTTCCATTAGTAAAGGTGTGCTTATATACCATGTAACTTATAATCCCAAGTTGTACGATTATGATAATAGGTTAGTTCATGTAATTTACTTGTCTTACAGATTTTGGCAAAAAAAAAAAAAAAAAAAAAAAAAAAAAAAAAAAAAAAAACCAAAGGTCATATGAATTTGGCCACAGAATTTTTAAACAAAATTGTCTAATGGAGCACCAAACACAGTATGACTTAGTTAGACCATTTATCAGGAACAATACCAAATGCTTTATAATTTTATGAATAAACAGTCAGTACTCTCAAGAACAAATTAATACTATTTGACATAAATTAGTCAATATAGTCCGACGTACCAAACTAGCCCTAAGAGATGTTCAAGTTGAAATTTATTCTCATGAGCACGTCCATACCGTCTATACGAGTCAAACACGCGGATGAGTTTTTGTAGAAATATCACCTGAACTTATACCTCTGTTTCAATTTGTCACCTTAAAAAAAAATTTAAGAGAAATAACACCACTACGCTGTCTGCCGAGCTCTGAAATATATTGCTCTATATGTAGACGATGAGAACACGATCTCCATCTATCCTTTATATATATATATATACAGTCCCCTTCTATTGAGGGATCCCTACGATTTTTTTTTCAACGATCGAAACCATCTATTTTTTAAGTCTATATTCATAGATCATCATTGAAAAAAATTAGACAAATCGGAAATTGTTTCGATATCCAATTGTGTCCTACAAAATTAATGAACACGGTACTTCATGAAAGTACTAAAATTTCAATAATTCAATTGAGTGGTCAAATAATATTGGATTCAAGTGATTTTTTGTAGAGATGATCTTTGAATGAGTATCTACAAAAGAGATGGTTTGGATTAGTGAAATACAATACAGAGTGGGCCCTACAATGGTATCCCTCAAATAAGCTAATTTGAGGGATCCCTCAATGGAAACTCTCTGTATATATATATATATATATATATATATAGATTGATTATTTAATTTTTCTGGGTGGACTTTGTTATAATCCTTTTCTTACTTGAGGAATGTAAACTTAATTTTACCAAGTCCTATATATATACACACATTCAGACTCCCTCAAATAAGTTTATTTGAGGGACATCTTATGGGGCTCATTTCACAATGTATTTTAATGTTCCGAACTATATTTTTTTTGTAGGTATTCCTTCAAAGATCATATATGCAAAAAATCACTTAAATCTGAATCCAATTAACCACTCAATTCAATAGTTGTTATTTTAGTGTTTTCTTAAGAACTATGTTCCTCGATTTTGTTGGCCACAATTATAGATGTCTTAACGGTTTCTGATTTTTTGAATTTTTTTGGACAAGGATGATCTATGAATGAAGACTAGAAAAATAAACGGTTCGAATAGTTGAAATAAAATTTTTAATGAGGGCCACAAAATGTTGTTCAAATAAGATTATTTGAGGAATCTCTCAATATATACTCACACACGCCAAATACTTAGAAAAATCTCCAATTGAAGGGTTTAATAAAATATTCATTAAGCAGATCAAGACCAACCAAGTCGTCCTATAAAATAAATAACTACTTGGAGGCTTTGCCGTTGTGAAGGAAGTAGAAAATATTGTTATTGCAAAGTTGAATTCTTCTTTACCTGTAAGGTTATGTCGTGAATATTTTTCTTTTGTTATACACCGGCATAGAAAATACTTAAAAAGGAATCATCTTATCTCAATACATCATGAAACAGATAACATTACATTATAGTAAAATGAATAGCCCAAAACGCATAGCCATTGTTCCTTTTTTTTGGGCCTTTGATTAAAGCCTTTATAAACTCCTTTGAGCGGACACAATCTTGTCATGGGTTCTACAAGGAAAACAATTTCTAGCTAGGCCATAAAATCATCTTTCCTCAACCAGAGAACAAATCTATAGAAATGAGACAATCTTTTCTAGAACCGGTGACTTGGTAGAGAATTTTGATCATATGTCAAAGGAAAATATTAGAGAGACCAACTTTAGATACCAACTTGTGTACCAACTCTCTAATAGAGTGTGTGACCTATTGTATTGGTGGGCTCCACCTCTATTAGAGAGTTGGTACACAAGTTGGTATTTAAAGTTGGTCTCCCTAGTATGACCCTATGTCAAATGTTGGGATGTTTATCAGTACGTTTTGTAAGTCTTTCGGATGTAGATGTCAAATGTTGGGATGTTTTGACTTAACCCAAAATTAACAAACTAAAGTTGGAAGAAGCAAGTTTAATTTGATTTAACCCAAATTTATGAAGAAGAAAAAAGGTTAGAGGAAGCAAAACGAAGGGGTTTCGTTTTCGCTGACTTTTTATTGAAGTAATGTTCGGACATGACAAATAATTAAGATGAACCCAAAAAGAGGCATTTCGGGCGTCTTTGAATATCTAGTTGCTACAGGCAAAGTAATGGAACTGCAAGTGAATTCACTCTTGGGGCTTTGAATTGATGACCTTTAATAATTCTTGCGCTTCATAGAGTATGCTCAATCCCTCTTTCAACATCATCACTCCTCTACCAGCCTTTTTACGTCCATATTCAATATGATTCTTTGAGGAAATAAAGAGGTCCAGTACGTTGACAGAACCAGTTATGTTAGGGCAATTACCCTCAATGGTGTGTATTATTTCCGACAGCTGCTTTAAGTCTTCATGAAGAACAAGTGTGGCCTTGATAGAATCCGTTTCACTGCTAGTCTCCAACTTGTTTTCAGTTTCACCCCTCCTCCTTTGGTTGCTCGCTCGACCTTCTGCGTAGTCCTCAATACAACAAGTAATGAAACAAGGGAAATTAAAAATAAAAAAAAATAAAAAAAAAAAAGAGATGAAGAAGCAAAGAAAGTGGCCATTGCAAGTGAATTACGTACAATAACAAATTAAATGTCTGAAGAAGAAAGACAAAACACACACACACATATATATACCTAAGTTTGTTTTTTCGGGTGTGGGGGGATCCCCTGGTTTGTTCCCCTCTTTGCCATGCGATGGTGATGAGATTTGGTCGTGTTTCCTTTTATCCCCCACAGCCACAGCTGCGAATTGGTTGTATTCTGACACCATCGCCTCTCAAGAGCACAACTTTACTCTGTGAGAAACCAAAATTGCTATATATATAGGCGTTGAGATTCCCTTGTTGGAACTAATTGAGGGATGCGGATCCCTCCTTAATTTTTTTATTTTTTATTTTCTCATGTAGGAAATTATTGTTTTTCTTTAACATGTGTGAATTATGCCAATTAATCAGGACAGTGATACGCGGACATTGACTTCATATTTCAGCGCTCAAAATATCAAGATCCCAACAAAGAGCTGCTCGTACATCACGTGCTCAATTTACCAATCCTGCAAGAATTTTATCAAGTTATAATAAATATTTGAGAACAAAGCGTTCACACAGTATTTTTCATAAAAAGTATTTTAATGGCAATAAGTAATTTGTTCATGAACAGTTGTATGGACTTTTCCTGCTTATGTATGCTTAATACGTCATAGCGGCTTACGTCAATGGTAAACCTTGGCACACACATATATTGTTATTTAACTTAAAGTATTTACAATCATGCTCTCTATTTTTTAGTTAAAATTTAGCTAAAAACATATAAAAACTATCTTAGAAGCTTTTTATAAAATTTTAACTCCAATCATACTCTTTATTTTACAGAGTCATAAATGTTATTAACTCTTTTTTAATTAGTTCATCTTTATAAAAAAAAAAAAAAAGAAGTTAGCATTAAGGTTTAAAATACTCATAAAATAAAGTAGCATTAAATTATAGGGAGCCACTAGGAGTCCTTCTTCTCTCCTCAGATTTAGGAGCTCCTAGATGTCTCCCTATTTTAGGAGGTGGATAAGAAACATGGTTTATATTTTTCCAATCCTCTCCCTAAAAATTATCTAAAGAGGTGGTTTAAGGAACTCATTATAAATACTCTTAGGTCGTTGGTTGATGTCAGAGGCGACCCTAAGGTTTGTAGACCTCAATTCCTACCTACTTTTCATTTTATTTTTAAAATATATATTATATGAGCTCAATATCCATCAACCATTGTACGTGTAATACTTAAGATAATAAATAAATAAAATGTAATCCACAAACCAAGAAAGGGAGGGAAAATATTTACTCAAATTCTTTATCAAATCCCAAATTCCAGTACAGTAAAAATTAGTTGCTTACACATATATATATATATGTAAGAATGTAAATGGAAAAAGTCTCATATTGAAAAGTTAGAAAATCTTGTAAAGGCTTATAAAGAGTTGGGTTACTCTCTTATAGCCAATTGGTTTTGGGGTGGAACCTCAACTTCCTTCATGGTATCAGAGCAGGTTAGCCCACGTGTGAAAGTCCAACGGCCACAGGTGCTTCATGTCATCTAATATGTGTTGTCTACGTGTTAGGCTTGAAAATTTGCCACACGTGCGGGGGCGTATGAGAATGTGAAGGTAAAGAGTCCCACATTTGAAAGTTGAGAAACCTAGTAAGGGCTTATAAGAAGTAGGGTTTAACATAATTTATGTGTAATTATACGTTTATATATATAAATTTGAGGTGCTAAACGGCCGCCTTGCCTGCTTATGCTTAGGGCTGTCCTTAGGTCAAGTCCACTGTCCATGGCCAAATTTAATAGCATTTCTTAGGTTGTTAAGACAATATAATAAGATTACTGACAGGATCCGCCCCGGAATTTCCCCGGAGACCAGAGCGAATCCCGTCTTTATTCCGACATCTTCCCGATGCCGGGCCCACTTACTAAAAACCGAGACTCTCTACGAAAATTTTGGCAGAGTCTCCCTTGTGAATTGAACAAACCAACGAAATTCAACCTGCATAAAAATACAGAATAATCCCAACCAGCAGCATGCTTTGAAGCGAATAAACCGTTTACAACAAAATGGCATCCGGCCTCACAATTCAACCCTAACAGGGGCGATAATAGAGCATGTCTAAGGACTTCAATTACAACAAAACAGAGGACAAAGGAAATAACAAGAAAAAAGAGTCTTACGATGACTTAAGGCTCGGAAGCGCACGATCCGGCTCTGCTGCGGAGCTCAGTCAACTACTGGCTGGGGGGCGCAAAACAGAAAATTGTGAGTGAACAAAAATAAATTCAGTTCAGTGTAAACCAACGTAATATAACCCCACCGTTTAGAAAACCATGCAAGAAATCCCATGCATCTCAAAACCGTCATACTCAAGTATATATATATATATAATATATATAAAAACAAATCAATACCAGATGCCAAGTCCAAAATCCATAAAGAACGCTTTACAAAACCTACCATCCAAAAACTTATAAATCCCACAACCAAACTCTCGAAAGCGTACCCATTGGCACGACCGGCAAGGAAGTATCCACACCGAGAAACAAGAATGAATGAATAGATATAAATATATAATATAAGAGATATATATATATAGTATAAATATAACCATCATCTAGTTGTACCGGGGAAACAATCCAACCGGGGGATTGTTTGACTAGTCACCCTGGCAGAGTCTTCGTGATGAGTCCTCAATCCACCATGTGACTAGGGAACGAGCCGTCCAACTGGGGGACCAACTCTCAGTCAGAACGTACCGTCGATAACCTCAAAACCCGTACGTCTGTGATCAGTCCTACGCGCGCAGACTACCCAATCAAGGGTCTACAGCAACATCCCGTCAAGGATGCCCCGGGTCCCGACAATTCCAAGTATCTCAAGTCTCCGTATCCAAGTTCCACATCCGGGGAGGTACATAGGGTAGTGCTTACAGCACACCAAACTGACATTCTACACTCACCACTTTCCACAATCTCATTTCAACAACCCAAGTACCTCACACATAGCCCAATATATATAGAAATCCTCAAAATCCATATATTCATACTCAAGATACTCAAATATGTCAAAACCCAAAACATATTTTCAATGCCTCATAAAGATATCACTTTCAACAATTTCATAAATAATATATCCAAAATACCATTTAAAACATCATGCATAATATTTCCCAAAATTCATATAAAATATACTTTCAATACCCAACTACGCCAAACCCACAATACAAACATCAAATTCAACTCATGAATATAATATATTCAATAAATCATTAAAAACATCATGCATAAATCTTTCATTAATAAAACCATGCACAAGATTTGAAAACAAAGTCCACTCACAAGTAGTCCCACGCTGCTTGGCCCTGAGAGGGTCCCGCCTGCTGCGTATGCGTGGTCGGAGTACCTAATTCAGAATACGTATACGAGATTAATACGAAATGTTTCGAACGAGTACTTTAAATTAAATATCCTAATTTCCCAAGTTTCTAGTAAGTGTACTAGGAACGAGACGTTCTAAGGTCCAACTACTCAATTTGGACGATGGAACAGCTTCGGGAGACACTCGGTCAACCAGCGGCCAAACTTCCCAATTTGGGTCAACCGGGCCCACGGGACCCACGACCTCCGTTTTACAATCCGAAAGTTCCTAAAGGTTTCGCAAGGTCTAAGATACCCGTCTCGCAAATTTGGTCCGAAACGGACTGTTAGATCGCTTACAATCGCACAATCAGACGGTTAATATAAAACGCAAACTTTAAGTTATTGAATTGGAACATCCGGGGTTCCGATTCACGATCCGCGGATTCTTATACGACCCTAGGAATACCTAGAACAACATATTTTAATTCGGAAAGGATCTAACGGTCGGAACCTATCGAACTCGGATAACGCACAATATGCAAAAATTCGTTCGATAGTCAAACGATGTCCGAATTGAGATCCGTGAAATCCTACGTGCTCGTGACAACCAGGAGATCGTATTGGGACAATTTACAGCTTCACCAGCCTCGCCCACACGCCGCCACAAGCACCGGCAGCGCGTGGGTGTGTAGAGTAAATTCCGGGAACGGAAAAACTCCACACCCGAGCTCACCCTTCCTACTCTAGCTCCTACTCGAGGTCAGGATCACTTCATTCAACTACGGGAAGGTCCAATTCGGGCGGCAACTGGCCGAAATTTCATTTTGAAATCCGGCCAAAACCTAGATTTTCTAATCGATTTCCTAGACAACGAATCGGTCCAAACTTATACAACAGTCAGCTAGGACTCGAAAAATGGATGAGAAACCATACCTCACTCACCGGGTTTGGGCGGCGGAGGCGGCGGCGCGACAGCGGGAAAGCTCCGGTTCAAAACAGTCAAGCTCGCGGCCGGAGTTCATGGTTTCCGATGGGGAAAACGGGCAGGTCTGGATCGGGACGTCGAGGCGAGTCGATCGGGACCGGTCTCGTGTCCTGCCGTGGCCGGAGCTGGGAGAACCGAGGAGAGAGAGAGTCGGTGTCGGGGAGAGAGAGAGACTGAGGAGAGAGAAAGTGTCGAGCGCGCGCGAGGAGAGAGAGAGCTGAGGTGAAACATCTGATTTTTACTACATTTTTTTGAAATATTTACAGTTTTACCATTGGTAGTGTTTGCCCGTAACTTTTTCGTTACAACTCTGATTCAAGTCTACCGCGAGTCTACGAATTCGTCTCAATACCACTTACCCAAAAATACCAATTACTGCTCCAAACACTTTCCGGGCAAGAAAATGACCAATTTACCCCTACCTTAAAGGTAAATTCGTAAATTCATTTAAATAATTTAAAATAGGAATTAAATTTAGAGTCGGGGTGTTACAATTACTTGGAAAATAGGAGATAATATAATGGATTACATTTCCATAGTTTAGAGTTGAGATTGTTGTGTGTCACGCTGACGACCTACGCGGGATTTGCCACGAAGACCAGGTTCAAGTAATTAACAAGAGAAGTCATTGTAAAATATTAACAAATTCTAACTCGACTCACTTGGAGCTCCCTTTTGTATTTTTATTTTAAAGATATTGTATATGTATTGAATCACAACACAAACCACATAGCGTGGTTCCCAATATTATTGATTGTGTATTGGTATACGACGAATACAAACAAATTTGTATTAGGTGGAAGGTGTAAATTGTTGAAGTCTTCTTTTTGGAAGGTTCTATAACAACGTTTTACTAAAGCTTAAATAAATAAATTGATTTTATATGGGGATGGGAGGTAGAGTCTTTCTTTATTGTACCTTATCTTCATGGTTGCCCTATAAAAGGCAATCTTTTGTCCCTTGGGAAGCATATTGGTAGTCGTGGACGACTTAGAAAAATCTGCTGAGATGGAGGAAGAACACATTCAGGTACGTAATGTAGAAAAAATATGGCAGAAAAGGAAAATAGGAGAGATGGGAGATTATTTTTTATTTTGTTGATGAAAGACGACAGCTGAAAGAGAGATTACAAAAAATTAAAACAACTATTTGTTATTTCTAATTCTTATTTTATTATATTTCGCACTTTTATGATCCTCATTATACTCGGTATTTTTTTTCCTTCTTTTTTTTCTTTTTCAATCTTAAATTAATTTTTTTATTTATTATTGTGATGAAATAGATGTATATATGCATGCACATATGTTTTTTTTTTTTTTTTTAAACACAAGCAATAGTCTAAACTATAAGGAGAAGGGGGTTTCTTACATACACATTACCAATGTGCCTTGAGGTGTTCGAATCAGTAATTATTAATCTGCAAGTGAAGGCCCTTTTTCACTTAATTAGACTCCGTTGGCTGCATGCACATATGTTTATTACAGTTAAAAATGATCATATACACATACATGCGGACGTGTATATGTTTAGGGGTAGATTAAATAGTTTTTTTTTTTTTTCCAATAAACCAAGTATTAGATTGCATTTTGATTATAGTCTCCTTAATTTTTTTTTTAATTCATACATAGGTAGAATATTAATATGTATGTACCTACACATATACTAGTGCACCTGAAATTTAAAGGGATTGAAGAATCAAAATTCAATATAAAACCCAACTTTAATGAAAATAATTCTTATCTGAGAATCTGATTTTACCT
The DNA here is from genome assembly GCF_000346465.2 of Prunus persica. Classification (NCBI taxonomy): domain Eukaryota; kingdom Viridiplantae; phylum Streptophyta; class Magnoliopsida; order Rosales; family Rosaceae; genus Prunus; species Prunus persica. The sequence continues at coordinate 25,865,098 of NC_034014.1, forward strand.
TCTTTTTACTGAGAATCTAACTCTATAATGAAAATAATACAATCTAATTATCTATGTATTATTGCTTTTAGGATGTTTCTAGATTTTACCTTTTCTTTTCCTCTTCTCATTCGAAACAGGGATATGGAAAGATACCCATGAATGATAAGTGGACGATGGGGATTGCAGACAAGCTCAGCGATGTGCAAAATGGTTCAGAAGACTTGAGCATCTATAGAGTTCCACGTAAACTTCGAAAAGTGAAGGAGGATGCCTACAACCCTCGCGTTGTCTCCATTGGACCTCTCCATCGAGACAACCCTAACCTCATAGCCATGAAAGAGCATAAATGGCGTTACATGCTCTTCATTCTGCAACAAACAAACGACTTTAATAATACTACTGAATGCTTGAAAAAGTGCACCAATGCCATTTATGGTTTAGGGACGTTCCCTTTAAACACAAAAGTGTGTGAGAGCTATGCTGAAGATCTCACAGAAATTAAGGAGCAAGATCTCGCAGAAATAATGTTGGTTGACGGATGCTTCATGTTGGAGCTTTTCCTCAGGTATGACCAATACTGCTCAGATATTCAGTTGAAACACCAATCTAATGATCCAATATTCAGTAATGCTTGGATGATCCCAGCACTTAAGCATGATCTGGCATTACTTGAAAACCAGATCCCTTTCTTCATTCTCGAAATATTGTACAATATTATCAAGCCTCACATCCCTCACACCGTGGAATATACACCACCAAATTCGGTCACTAGCCTCGCTCTTAACTTTTTTCAACCCATGAACCGAAAGGCAACAAATGAAGATACTAAGACTGCAGACTGCAAGCATTTGCTTCATCTTTTGCACAATTTCTTCCTCCAAACCAGATCGGACCATATAGTTGAATTGGGTCCTGCCAAGGCAAGCAACCAACTTGCAAGAAAAGAAGATACGGAGACTGCAAACTCCAACCATTTGCTTCAACTTTTGGGCAAGTTCTTCCCCCCAGGCCCCAGCAAAGGCAAGTAAGAAAAAAAGTAAATTCAAGTATTGCGCTTCAGACCTTTATGACGCTGGAGTCCAGTTTGAAAAAGGGTTGGCCGAGGACCATTTGTTGTGCATAAAATTCGAAGATGGAGAAATCAAAATTCCACCGGTGTTCATTGATGACACTACAGATTCACTGTTCCGGAACCTGATTGCTTTTGAGCAATGCCATCTCAAGAGTTCACATCACATCACATCATATGTCATCCTCATGAAGAGTCTCATCCGTTCAAAAGAGGATATCAAACTACTCAAGAAAAAGGAGATCATAAATGAAAATTTTGCAGGAGGCGAATATTTTGTTCATTTCGGAAGTATTTTAGACCATGTTAATCCAAAGGACTTCTTCTTTGGCGACTTGTGCGACCAGGTGAATGATTACAGCAGGTCCTGGTTTCACTGGCGTAAATTCAAAGTATTTTGGATGGTGCGGCTTCAGAGATATATGAGGTCCCTTTATAACACTTATTTCTCCAGTCCATGGAGTATCACGGCATTCTTTGCTGCGGCTGTCCTTTTCAGTCTCACAGTCACACAGACGTACTATGCCATTCACCCTCGCTAAGACTTATTTCTCTTCCACATGGAGTTTCATATCTTTCCTGGCTGCGTTATCCCTCTCGCAGCTGATGCTTGTTTTCTTGCTTGCTTCTTTCTTTATGCTTTAGCCATGTATTATTATGCATGCATGTGTGAAATCTCTAAATTGTATGGACTTGATCATCTGAATAAGGGCCAGTTTGATATTGCTGTGTTGTGAAAATAATCGCTATCAAATTTGCTATAAGTGAAATCTGTTAAGAGTATTTGTCCCACATTGAAAAGTTAAAGGACCAAGCCTGAGTTTATAAGGAGTTAAGCTACTCCCCACATTGTCCATTGGTTTTGGGATGGAACCTCAACTTTTCAAAATCTTCTCTGAGAGAGAACAGTTTGGGATGGAACCTCATTAGCTGCTTTCTCTTACAAATAATTTTTAACAATAAGTGATTGGGCACAAAAACTAAAATTTTCATCATCATGCAACATGTGTTTGCTTGCATTAGTTTGTGCACCCTTCATCTTATTAAGCAAATTTCGTTCGAAGTTATGGATATACGCTTTTATGTTGATCAAATCTTGTTCGTGACTTTTTGGCTTATAAAACATCATAACGGCTGGTTGCTAATGATGAATGGTTGCTGGTCTCGTGACCTTCCACAAATATAGGTGACTGGTTTTGACTTATTGTTGCCAGCTTTTTCCATATTAATTTCCTGGCACATCCTATTTTCCACAGTCACGCCTTTATTTCATTTCTCACTCTTCCGACTCTTAGGTTGCTGCCCTTTTTTCTTGGGTAATTTTTTTTTCCTTTTTCTTGGTTCAGTTATCATTCTTTGGGTCAGTTTTGGTTGTTCTTATATATGCATGTATAATACGTCACAGCTTTTATTACGTCGGAGCTTACACATGATTATTTGAGTTTTTAAATATTTTTCTTGGTCGATATGTTTGGCTTTTGTTTACTACAGTTAATTGTTCTCTAAGGCCATCTCCAGAGCTTTAGTTATTGTTTTTAAAATGTTTTTAGTTCATCGTAATAATTTTTTAAGAATATTTTAATTTAATTTTAAAAATAAATTTAATTTCATAAAAATAAAGAAAAGAAATAAAAATTTGTGATCAATTGGTTAACAATTATCTTTGTACATAAGGTCTTTTTGTTCATATCCCCTCCCTATAAATATACCTTGTATAAAAAAAAAAAAAAAAAAGTAGAAATAACGCAACGCAAGAGAGGTCATGTACATTTACTTGAAGTCCCTAAAAATATATAGCAAGAGAGGATCGATTCGATCAAGCGCAATTCACTTAAAAGAATTTAGCCATAAAACCGAAGAGATCTATCACTATATTCTACCAAGTTTTTTTCAAAATAAAAAAAGGGCCTCCTAAACTTCAAGAACTTTGATTCTATGAATTTGTATTATGTATCTTACTACAAACAACTAAAGACATAATCTGTCTGTACCATCTTTCTGCTTTCTCAATTTATGGAGAGATTCTGAGTAAGTCAGTCATACGCTGGAAATCCAGGATGGTAGAGCGCTGAGCAGCAGTTTCTGTTGTAGAGTGATGGGTTGGATTGTTAGCAAATTGGTTCCATGAGGAAGAATCATCAGCAGTCACTTTCTGTTTCTTGGAGCTTTGGTCATGATCTATAGGCATGTTATTCGTCGGTTTGCTCTCGTCCGTCATCGCCAGAAGAACCCTAGATTGAGGAGAGATGTAGATGGAGGCGAAGTGGTGGGAAGAAAGTTAACTTGAGAGGAAGCGGTCCTTCGTTTCCTTTGAATGTAGTAGGAACATAGATTAATTTGTTTTTATAAAAAAATCATTATTTATTATTTATAGCTAAAGTGACCAAAACAACCACCACCAGTTGTAAGAGAATGACCGTCATATTTTCCCACCAATTGTTATTACCCCTTCGTTGACGTCGGAATACAAACAACTTAAATTTGTCTTCCCTCCTGGCTCCTCCTTCGCTGGATCAAATGTCAGTAAGATACAAACAAATGTGTGGTTCTTCCAAATAAATTAAGATATATTATTTATATTTCTTGCGAATCGGTCAATAATGCTCAGATGGTAAAATCACATGGGGTTGTATATATTAGTCAATAATGCTTCCAATTATTTAGCAGTCTTCAATGTTTTTCCAGCTAAGCATGCATTTGTTGTGAAGTTGAAAGTTGTTGCCGCTAGCCTGCTGCTGCTTAGGTAAGTGACATACGTCATAGCTTTTCGTCATAGGTTATCCAAAATTTTAAATTAATCATAGATCCCGCATGTGGTTTCCCTGAACTTTTTTGTTTATCCCACTTTGGTCTCTGAATTTTTCTTTTCGTCCCTCAAGTTTCAAGAGTATTTGTAATAAGCCTAGATTCTAAGTATTTCTATTAGGGGTAGGCGTGGTCTGGATTCCACTTCAAATTGAAATCGAAATTGATATTATTTAATTGATCCGATTCAGTCTAATTTTAGTTTAAAAAAAATTATAAAATCAGCTGGTTCGATTTGAATCAATTCCAGTCCACTTTTTGATTCGGTTCTAAAATTTATTTTTTGGGGTTGAAAAACAAATAAAGGGCTTGGAGTTGGGCTTGATGACTTGGAAGAGTATTTGAGATTGAAGAAAGATTAGACTTGGAGAAAAAATTGGGTTTGAACTAATATTATATAAATAAATAATATATATTTAAGTCGGTCCCCCTTTTTTTTTTACTATTAGAAAAAAATAAGGGAGACGATGATCAGACAATGTGATATTTATTTCCACATATTCCATGTGTTAATTGCGCGCTAAGACCGGATGAAAACAATTGGAGTAAAAAAAAGAAGGAAAAAAAGGAGAAGTTGTTTTAGTATAGTCTTTGTTAATTACCCCTTGGTTGACGTTGCAATACAAACAAATGAATGCGTGTTTGGTACCAAATAAAATAAAAAAAGGTTCTTTCTGTATAATGAATCTGCAACTCTGTACGTATCATCTTATTGCTTTCCCAATTTATTTCCAATTGTTTTGATGTGTGTGTTAATCTGCTAAAATGAATTCAAAAGGGAAATTAATCGGACAGAGATATATATATATATATATATATATATTTCTCTCTAAGCTTGAGGTTTTCATTTCATCGACATTGTAAAGAAAATGTAATTACAAAGATACCGAATGAGTTGAATTTGCACAACCAGCACACATCACATGTTTAATTTGTGACCCTGGTAGTAGCATGCAACTCGTGCTCAAACCAATCAACTTTACAATAATTTTTCATTAGTTTTTGTTTTGCACATCCAAAAATGAGAAACAGAACTTCATCAGTTTACTTTCGTTTCTACGGTTAGCAAGATTTAGAGCAAGTTTTTTGACCATCACACAGATCCAAATTCCGGGTTATTTCTAACTTGTTTTGAAGCCGGATTTTAATATTGCACCTACCTCCCTCCCTCCCTTTCCTTGAACATTTTGATTAAGGGATGTAAAAGGCCTCTCTCTGGGAAGCCTTACAAACTGTAAGCACCAAAACAGAAGAGAGAGAGACAGTTAAATATGAATCAGATAAATTATACATTTAAGTCAAGACTAATAAGTCGCCCTAAAAGTTAAATACCTTTGCCTCTTTTTGTCACTTACATTCGTCTGAGCATCTTTAGGAAATTCCATATGTTAAAAAAGACTAAGACTAATTAATACTTAATGGAGGAGTGACACTGACATACATGTTGGGAAAAAGAAAAAAGAAAAAAAAAGTTTGGTCATAATAGGAGTTCTTTAAACAAAGACTAATATAAGTCGTCCTAAAAATGATATTACTAATAAGTGGAGACTCTGGCGCTGTGAAAGGCAAGGCAAATATATGTTTATTGCAAGTTGATCTAGTATTTGCCTCTTTTCCTCTAGGCTTATATGTCACTCACATTCGTCATGAGCATCTCTCAAGTCAAAGACTAATACTTAATGGAACACGAAACATGTACAGATTGTAATGAAATGAAGTTGATACATAATAATGAAAATGAATTGCACGTCTTTTTTTTTTTTTTTTTTTTTGTGTGTGGCTATATATGAAGGGCTTAACGTGCGGATGGAAGTAGTCTTCTTTTCTTATATTATTTTATCTTCAGAGTTGGTCTACAAATTAACTAAAGGCAATAATATTGACTCAATTGACCTTCAGGGAAGCTCAGATTGGTGATCGCCGGACACAAAGGGAAATTGTCTGAGATGAGTAAGTCTAAAGGAAAATTTCAGGTAACTGATCATCTCGATCTCTCTAACACTTTGCTTTTGAATCAACATATTGATTAAGAAAAGGTTATATTTTACAGTCGAAATTAATTACACATTTTCTCTTGTTGTTTCCCTTAATCAGCTTCCCTCCTCCTCCTCTGTGATCTCCTGCATGTTCAGCTTAAGCAAGCAGAAACCCGAGGAAAGCCTTGATGATGATACACAGACACAGAAAGATGAATGGAAGAAGACTCTTATTGGTAAGCTGGGCAATGTGCACCAGAGAGAATACTTGAGCCACTATGGCCGCGGAAGAAAGGGAAAAATAAGAGGGGAATATTGTATCTACAGAGTTCCAGATAAACTTCGACAAGTGAAGGAGGATGCCTACCGCCCTGGCGTTGTCTCAATCGGACCATTGCATCAAGACAACCAGAACCTGGCACCCATGGTCCAATACAAATGGTCTTACTTGCTATCCTTTCTTGACCAGCAAGCAATAGATGCCAGTGAAGAACACTCTAGAAATTGCGCTACGACACGCTTAGAAGAGTGCATCAATGCGATTCATGGTTTAGATGAAGTAATTCGCCAGTGCTACACTGAAAAGATCACCTACACAGAGTATGAGCTTGCAGAAATAATGTTACTTGATGGTTGCTTTATATTGGAACTTTTCCTTCGGTTTGACCGCAACTTAAATTATATGAAGCAACAAGATCTCAATTATGATCAAGTATTGAGAAGTGCTTGGATGACTGAAGCTCTTCAGCATGATCTGGCATTACTGGAAAACCAGATACCCTTTTTCATTCTCGAGCTTTTGTATGATACAATCAAGCCTCATATCATCCCCACGTGCAAAGCACCAGACTTGGTCGCTGCCCTTGCTCTTAACTTCTTCCAGCCTTTGAGCCAAAAGAAGTTCATCAATGAAGAGCCCGAGGGCACAGGGTTTAAGCATTTGCTAGATCTCTTGCACAAATTTTACTTCCACCCTCCCGGTCACTTGTCCATCCCTGTGGGATCCATTTCAGAGAACGAACGTCGTCCCGGCATACTGCAAAAAATAGTTCCATGCCTTGTCAGCAAAACAAAAAGAGAACGGCAAACTCCACGCCTTCCTAGTCATCGTCAACGCAATCCAGCGAGTGATGAGAAGTGGGGATTCAAGTATTGCGCTACGGATCTTTTGGAGTCTGGGATCGAGCTTCAAGTTGGGTCAAGCACGCAGGGATATTTGTTGGAAATAAGTTTCAAGGCTGGGGTGGTTATAATTCCCCAAGTTCGAATTTACGAGACAACGAGTTCACTCCTCAGGAACCTGATTGCTTATGAGCAATGCAGTCTTAGCAGCATGCATAGCGTTACATCATATGCCTTCCTCTTGAAGAGCCTCATCGGTTCCTCACGGGACATCAACCTGCTCCGGACAAGAAATATCATAGAGCAAAATATTCGGACGGGAGACAAGGAATATTTGGCTCAATTTGAAAGCATTCTAGATCAAGTTGCTATGAAGGACGACTACTGCTTTGGTGATTTGTTCGACCAAGTGAATGAATACCGTATGTCCTGGTATAGTTTGAGCAGACTTCGAGTATTTTTTAGGGTGCAATTTAAAAGGCAGAAGAGAATCCTTTGCACCACCTATTTCTCTACTACATGGAAAGTCATATCACTCATGGCTGGAATTTTCCTTCTCCTTCTCACTTCCTTACAGACATACTATACAGTTAAGCCTCGCGGCTAATACTTTTTTAGTTAATTCTTGCCTTTTTAATTTTTTTGTTGGACCATTCCTATGAGTTTAATGAAGCTTTTGTTTGATTTAAGTTTCCTCTTAATAAATGAGTATGTACAGCTTTCAATATTGATCCATGTGCAATTGCAGGTATGAAATTGACCTATACAAAATTCAATTTTCATCATCTGCCTCGATTCCACCCCTAATTATACATTTTTGCAAGTGGTCCGTCGTATTAGTTTTTCCACCCCTAATTATACTTTTTTTTTTTTGCGTGGTGCCATATTAAATAACAGAAAGCACTTAATATTTTTTTATTTATGTCAAAAATTAGTTTTCTCCATCCAAATTGGGCCAAATCGTTGAACAGTATTTAAAGGTAAAAAACATAACCAAGAAGTCATTTTTAAGGAAGCAATTGTTTTACACTAAAAAAATACAGCTGTGAGCAAGTGTGCTGTGAAAAGATTAGAGCTCTGTGAGCCTGCGACCATTTTCTTCCCTCCCGGAATATCAAACACATAAAAACAAAAAGGCAGGTTGGATCCAAATAAATTAGTTACATCCATATGCGCTATTGTAAAAGAATACAATTCAAAAGTCACAAGTTACAACCAACCATGCCATGGAACCACAACTTGCTTACCAAGTCTTGCTTCATAAGCCTAAAGATAAAGAAAACTGAACATCAGGGAAGAAATCCAAACTAACTGCTCCTCAACAAAAGAACAAGCATGCAACACAATTTGAGTTATTCGATTACATAAATCAGAAAGAAACTGGGGCAACCAGAGGGCTGAACCTGATGATTATGAGGAACGAAAGAAGCCATGCACTTTAGGGCTTAAAGAAGAGCCACATCAGGAGGGAAACAGAGCAAAGGAACAATAGCCCGAAGACCAGACCAAACAGAAGAACGCTTACAGGAGAATCGGCCGGTCTCTGTATTTTAGGAGAGGCAGCGGTGGATCTGAACACGTTACGCGGAGAGGCACTACTCATTCCCGCCTCTCTCCTCCTCATCACCTCTGCGCCCATCGCGAAGAGAGCACCAAGTGTCGGAAGCAATTGGGAGATCCCAATCCCGATCTCTGGTATGAGGAAATGAAAGTTAATCAACTCCACCCTAGCCTAGTTTTAACTGTTATATATACACGTCCATACGAGTCAAACAGGCGGATGAATATATTAAAGGTTTTTGGTCATTCTTTAAAACAAAAATAAACGGGTCATTGTGAAAGGAAAGCCTGATGTTAGTCATATTGTCATGTAGCCTTATGTCAGTAATATCGTCATGAGTTTTATTTGATACACCGACCTAAAAGAAATTAAAACTAAAACATCTACGTCAATGCATCACGATTCATGAAACACAAGTGGTAGTGAAAGGAAGTTAATTGCATAACGAAAAGGAATTATACATTTATATAATTTCTACATTGAGGTCAGTAAACAAAAGCATGTTTGGTACAAAAAAATTTATATACTTTTTGTTTTTGTTTTTTGATTCTTAGAATAAATCATATCAATATGTGCTACTTGTTTTTCTTCGAGAAAGGATTAATTATAGGGTTAATTACAGTTTAGTATCATGTGGTTATACTCTTAAGACATGTTAGTCCCTACCTTCTCAATTTTTACAATAACATACCCCGGCCTTTTAAATTTGTTACAATGTAATTCCGCCGTTAGGGTTTCCATCAGATCTCTTTGTTAATTGCCTACGTGGCACTGTGGGTCCCACATTTTTCACTTTTTGTTAATTTTAAATTGATTAAAACGTTTTTTTTTTGTGTGTAGAAAGTTGTAGAAAAAGAGCACACAAAAAAGAAATATTTATCCTCCCCCCTCTGCGATTTTCTTCTCCCTCTCCTCCCCCCCAAATAAATTTTCTTCTCCCACCCCTAGAACCCCATCTCGCCCACCACTCTCTTTCCGGCGAGATCTGACGGTATGCATCTCTCTCTCTCTCTCTCTCTCTCTCTCTCTCTCTCTCCCCCCTAATAATGAAAGTTCTTATCATGTAGGATGCGTTATATATATAATTATCAGATTTTGAATCACTATATTAGATAGCGTGTATTTTCCTGTATTTCACTAAATCTTGATCATTGCAATAATCTAACGACTTAAAATATGACACATCAAACCTCAACTTAACTGACAGGACCCGCCCCAGAATTTTCCGGAAACCGGGACGACTCCCGTCTTTGTTCCGACATCACCCTGATGCCGGGCCCACTTACTAAAAACCGAGACTCTTTATCAAAATTTTGGCAGAGTCTCCCCTGTGAATTGAACAAACCCAACAAAAATTCAACCTGCATAAACATAAAATAATCCCAACCAGCAGCATGCTTTAAAGCGAATAAATAGTTTACAACAAAATGGCCTCCGGCCTCACAAATTAAACCCTAACAGGGGCGATAACAGAGCATGTCTAAGAACTTCAATTTCAACAAAATAGAGTTCAAAGGAAATAACATGAAGAAAGAGTCCTACGAAGGCTCAAGGCTCGGAAGCGCACGATCCGGCTCTGCTGCAGAGCTCAGTCAACTACTGGCTGGGGGGGGCAAAACAGAAAATTGTAAGTGGACAAAAATAAATTCAGTTTAGTGTAAACCAACGTAATATAACCCCTACCGTTTAGAAAACCATGCAAGAAATCCCATGCATCTCAAAACCATCATACTCAAGTATATATATATATATATATATCAAAACAAATCAATACCAGATGCCTAGTCCGAAATCCATAAAGAACGCTTTACAAAACCCACCATCCAAAACTTATAAATCCCACAACTAAACTCTCGAAAGCGTACCCATTGGCACGACTGGCAAGGAAGTATCCTCACTGAAAAACAAGAATGAATGAATTATATATATAAATATATAATATAAGATATATATATATATAATACAAATATGACCATCACCTAGTTGTACCGGGGAAACAATCCAACCGGGGGATTGTTTGACTAGTCACCCTGGCAGAGTCCTCATGAAGAGTCATCAATCCACCATGTGACTAGGGAACGAGCCGTCCAACTGGGGGACCAACTCTCAGCCAGCACGTACCGTCGATAGCCTCAAAATCCGTACGTCTGTGACCAGTCCTACGCGCGCAGACTACCCAATTAAGGGTCTACAGCAACATCCCGTCAAGGATGCCCCGGGTTCCGACAATTCCAAGTATCTCAAGTTTCCGTATCCAAGTTCCAAATCCGGAGAGGTACATAGGATAGTGCTTATAGCACTCCAAACTGACATTCTATACCCATCACTTTCCACAATCTCATCTCAACAACCCAAGTACCCCACACATAGCCAAACATATATAGAAATTCTCAAAATCCATATATTCATACTCAAGATACTCAAATATGTCAAAACCCAAAATATATTTCCAATGCCTCATAAAAATATCACTTTCAACACTCAACTATGCCAAGCCCACAATATATTGCCAAAACGCTATACAAACATCAAATTCAACCCATGAATATAATATATTCAATAAATCATTAAAAACATTATGCATAAATCTTTCATCAATAAAACCATGCATAAGATTTGAAAACAAAGTCCACTCAGAAGTAGCCCCATGCTGCTTGACCCTGAGAGGGTCCCGCCTGCTGCGTATGCGTGGTCGGAGTACCTAATTTAGAATACGTATACGAGATTAATACGAAGCGTTTCGAACAAGTACTTTGAATTAAATATCCTAATTTCCCAGGTTTCTAGTAAGTGTACTAAGAATGAGATGTTCTAAGGTCCAACTACCCGCTTTGGACGATGGAACAGCTTCGGGAGACACTCGGTCAACCGGCGGTCAAACTTCCCAATTCAGGTCAACCGGGCCCACAGGACCCACGACCTCTGTTTTACAATCCGAAAGTTCCTGAAGGTTTCACAAGGTCTATAGCCGTCTCGCAAGTTTGGTCCAAAACGGACGGTTAGATCGCTTACGATCACACGATCGAACGGTTATTATAAAACATAAACTTTAAGTTATTGAATCGGAACATCCGGGGCTCCGATTCACAATCCACGAATTCCTATACGATCCTAGGAATACCTAGAACAACATATATTGATTGGGAAACGATCCAACGGTCAGAACCTATCGAACTCGGATAACGCACAACATGCGAAAATTCGTTCGATAGTCAAACGACGTCCGAATTGAGAGATCCGCAAATTCCTACGCACTCGTGACAACCAGGAGATTGCATTGGGATAATAATACCCCTCTGCTGCAGTGCCACGTGCCGCTACACGCGCCGGCAACGCTTGAGTGTCCAAAGCGATAAAGCTTCGCCTGAAAATCTCCAAATTACAAGCCACCCTCCCGACTACAGGTTCTACTCGACGAGTGGAACACTTTATTCAACTACACCTAAGTCCAATTCGGACGGCAAGTGGCCGAAATAGGCGTCGAAAACTCACAGTTTAACCCGGAACTTCAGGCTTCGATCTGGCGACCACCATCACCATTGTCGTCGCACAACCTAGTAAATAGCTAGAAGGGGAGGAGAGCTACCTGTTCCAAGCGACGGCGCAGCTTGCGATGGCCGGGAACGTTGCCGGTGACGTCGGCAGTTTTGGCTGATTTTTCACTTCGTTGCCACTGCCGTTTTCCGGATTTTCGATCGGAGAAAAGGGGTGGGCTGGGTAGAGGAGGAAGAGAGGAAGCTTTTGCAAGAAACGACACCTGAAATGGAGGTCGGATGGCGAAGTTCTTTCCGTCTGAAATTCCGGCGAAAAATAAAATTGGGGAAGGGGGGTTTCAGCCGCAGAGAGAGAGAGAGAGAGAGAGAGAGAGAGAGAGAGAGAGAGAGAGAGAGAGAGAGAGAAGTCAGATATTTTTAAACTCAAATTTTGAAATATTTACGGTTTTGCCATTGTCGATGTTTTGATCGTAACTTCTTCGTTACAATTCCGAATCGAGTCCATTACGTGTCTACGAATTCATCTCAGTACAACCTACCCAAAAATACTAGTCACTGCCCCAAACACTTTCCGGGCAAGAAAATGATCTATTTACCCCTACCCTAAGGATAAATTCATAAATTCACTTAAATAATTTAAAAATAGAAATTAAATTTAGAGTCGGGGTGTTACATTAACAATGTTAAGTCTTCTCTAAAAAAACACCATTAAGTCTAAATAAAATTAAATATTTAAAACAAATAATAATGATAATAACAGCCACTCAACCTCAACAACCACCAATGGCCCGCCCAACCCACCTCGCAACACTGGCGGAAAGCCTGTCTCTTTTCACCACTAGCCAACCTCTCCTCCTCTCTCTCCCCCTCTTTCACTCCTGGGGTACATGGCAATTCCTGACGCACCCAAATCCCACACCCACTCCCCGACCATTGCATATTGTAAAATGATTAAAAATTAAAGGGTATGAAGAGGATGTTAAAGAGACGGATGAAACTAAAAGACTATTTCCTTGGCAAAATGGCTAAGTTACTCCTAGATCTCACGAACATAATTAATAAAAATTAAAAGAAACAATCATTATTGTGGAGGGCCACAAACATTATTTTAATATATATATATATATATATATATATTATCCTAAGTTGTCCAATGCAAAGTCCAATATATATAATATTTCAGAATTTTGAGAGGGCCAAGGCCCTTGCAAGCCTAAGCACACCTCCGCCACCAGTTAGCAAGATTTTCCTCTTCAGGGTCGTCGTCGCGGCTATGTGTTTTCCCCATAGAAGAGCCTTGAAAATTTTCTGTATATCTAGGCTCTGAGAGCACTTGTTGGAATATAGTATATATAGGCGCTGAGAGCACTTGTTGCAAGAAATTGAGAGATAAGCCACTCTCGATCTCTCCATATTGTTATTATTATAAATTTTCTTACTAGAGGAACTGATATACCTTCACGGATCCATGTCACATAATGGTTAATGATAAACAACGTACTAAAACGGACTATATAGAAAGTGAGCATCTTGAAATTATAAAGATTCAAAATTTATATATAAGCTATTAATGCAAAGCCTTCATCATTAAATCAACTAGGCATCAATTTTTTTTTTCTTTCTGATTTATAAAATTAATGAATTTAAGTTTAATTGGGTTTCAGTTTTGATTGCTTTGAGTCTATTTAGGTGAGTTTTTTGCTATTTTGGAAAGTTTTATAAAAGCTTTTGGCAGAAATTTTATTTATTTATTTTTAAAAATTAGCATTTATGAATGTAAAAAGTAAATTTTGACTTTTTTTTATATTTATTATAAAAACTTTCTCATCTAATATTATTTAATCTATAAAAAAATTCATATTAAGTGACGTGAAAGTAGTAGTTGGACTGAATATGTGAACAATTCATATTATTAACGGTGCCATTGACAATGAGTACCTAAACTAGAAGTGGGATTCAGAACATGGGGAGGGGTGGATTAGGAAGGTTCAATGAGTCAACGCTAGGTGCTCAATACAACGATTGTTGGTCCTTCATTTTTCCAGCTAAGCATGCAGTTGTTTTGAATTTGAAGGTTGCTGCTGATGCTGACATATATGAAATACATCATAGCATTTCGTTATCTAAATCATGCCACGCCGCACCGCATGGTTAATTATAAAAATATATGAATCATTGCTCCTCCACAGGGTGTCATGTGCTAAGAGCCTATGACCCGGAAGCAAACAATATTGTATTCGAATATAAACAATTAGTTCTGATATCTTAAATTATAGGGGTTTAAGAAATTTATGATCATTCATCGTTGGATGTAAATTCAACTGTTCATTCACTCTTGCACTTCTTTTAATAAACTTTTTTGAATAATTAGATTTACATTCAACGGTGGATGACCACAATTTCTTAGATCCCTGTAATTCAAGAGATCGAGACGGTACAAACAATATCGTATTATAAGCTTTGCATTTTCACTTTCGTCTAGAAGGCTAGATAGACACTAAAGAAATGGTTATTTTCAGTATTTGTCGCAACTTCCTAACTATCAATTCTGATGATTCCCTTCTGCCTCGTCGGGGTCAGAATCTCAGTCAGATACAAACAAATGCATGGTTGGTATGGTATACAAATAAATTATTATGTCGATTAATCATGTGGGAACGGCAGTAGAGTTTTTGAAACATAATATTTTTACTTCAGAAATGGGCTGCCTGCACTTTAAATGCGATATTATTAGTTGCCTTGTGGTAAGCTCATCAGATATTGGTGTCGACCGGACGACAAAGGGAAATCTACTGAGATGAGTGAATCAAGAACCCAAACAGCTGAGATAATTGATAGCTTCTCTAGCTCCTCTAAATTATATTTTGAATTATATTCTGCTTTTTCATGACAGTTAAAGTTTATTTTGTTGGCTAGTCCTTACCTAGTTAGAATTTTGGTTCCTTACTATGTTAGGATTTTAGTTACTTACCATTTATCTAGTCATATTATAATTGAGATTTATTTCATATTATAATTTAAATATATTTCATATTTTATTTAGAGTTAACACATCTTTGTATTTGTATAAATATCTCGATATTGAAGAAGAATAATACTCTCTGAGCATAATTGAATATTTGCCCTACTTCATTTGACATATTTTCCGTGCAGGCTTTACCGCTGAGCTGATAGAGAAGACTATGGACAAGCTTGCTGTGGTGACATCAGAGTCAGAGGACTTGAGCATCTATAGAGTTCCTAATAAACTTCGAGAGGTGAAGGCTGATGCCTACAACCCCTGCGTTGTGTCAATTGGACCTTTTCATCAAGGCCACCATGACCTTGCAGCTACGGAAAAGCATAAATGGCTTTACATGCTACACTTTCTGCAGTACACAAAAACTGCTCAAGAGGCTGAGAAATGCTTGAAAGACTGCACCAATGCTATTTATGATTTAGACCAGTGTTTTCAAAGGCATGCCTAATCGCGCTTAGTGCGCGCGTCAGAGCGAGGCGAATGGAAATCGCCTCAAGCGTTCGTCTGTTTAGCTTACTGCATGTTTAGCGGAGTGAGGCACATCAAGGCGTGGTGAGGAGCTCGAGGCGGAGCGAGGCAGAACGGAGACGTTGTTTTTGCGTTCTGCAAGCCCATAGCGCGATGAAGAAGATGAAGTTTTTTTTTAGGTTTTCTTCAATGAAACGACTTCGTTTTAAGGTTTTGGCTTCTTGATTTTAAGTTAAACGCGCGTTTTGATTTTCCTTCTATTGAGGGATCCCTCAAATAAAATTATTTGAGGGACGCCCTTTAGGGTACCATACAATTTTTTTCCCAATGATCCAAACCATCTATTTTTTAGGTCTTCATTCATAGATCATCCTTACAAAAAATTAGACAAATCGGAAACCGTTTCGACATCCAATTGTGTCTTACAAAATCAATGAATACGGTGCTTCAAGAAAATGCTAAAATTTCAATAACTTAATTGAGTGGTCAAATGATATCGGATTCAAGTGATTTTTTTGTAGGGATGATCTTTGAATGAGTATCTACAAAATAGACGGTTTGGATTAGTGAAATACAATCCGGAGTGGGGCCTACAAGGGGTGTCCCTCAAATAATTATTTGAGGGATCCCTCAATAGAAGCTTTCTGTATATATATATATATATATATATTATATACTATAACATTAATATTATACCCAAGTTGGACCTGAAGGATAACCTGGCCGCAGAAGATATAACCCTTACCCGATATTCTCACTACTACAAAAAAGCAAAAAGACGACGGTAAATCACCGTCGTGTATTCGGTTTTTCAATGGTCGTGGAATCCACCGTCATCTTTTCCCTGATAAACCACGACGCTAAATCACCGTCGTTGTTAAAATATACAACGTCATCAACAAATACAAAACGACGTCTTTGTACTGCCTAAAAAAGCAGTCGAGGATGAGAATAGACGACCAACTCTCTAAAAAAACCGTCGTTAAAAAGGAAAAATATGACACATATTAAGAGAACAAAGCCGCAAGATAGACATACAACGACGAAAATAAAAATACGACACCGTTAAATATCATTTTCACGACAATAAAAAATTTGACGTCTTTAAATACATTAGAAGACGACGTTATTGAAACCTACTACGTCGCATATATAAAAACAGCCGTCGTAAAATTAATTTTCCACTTCGATTTTTCGATAAAAGATGACGTGAAAATAGTTGTCAGTGTCATTATTTACGACGTATGTATTTATAGAGTAGACGTTGAAACGAAACAACGTCGGTTACAAATATATGAGAGTCGTATTACAAAATTTATACGTCATATTTTCAGAAACAAACAACGACGATAAATATTAGACGTTGTTAAATAAAACAACGTCGGCAAACAATAAAAACAGACGTATTTAGTCTGCTAAAGTTCTAGAAAATAGTCGAGGATGAGAATAGACGACCAACTCAAACAAATCACCGTCGTTAAAAAGGAAAAATATGACACATGTTAAAAGAACAAGGCCGCAAGATATATATACAACGACGACAACTAAAATACAACGCCGTTAAATATAATTTACACGACAAGAAAAAATATGACGTCTTTAAATACATGAGAAGACGACGTTATTGAAATATACTACGTCTCTTATTTACAAACAACCGTCGTGAAATAAATTTTCCACTTCGATTTTTCTAAAAAAGATGACGTGGAAATAGTTGTCAGTGTCATTATTTACGACGTATGTATTTATACAGTTGACGTTGAAATGCGAAACAACGTCGGTGTCATTTATATAGTCGACGTTGTATTTATATCTATCATCATTACTCACGACGCACTTAATAATATAGACGACGTTGAACTTCTAAACAACGTCGGTTTTAAATAAATGAGAGCCGTATTACAGAACATATAGACGGCGTTGATTATGATGAGAGCCGTATTACAAATAACGTCGTTTAATTGTTATTAGACGGCGGTTATAATGAATTTCCGTCGAAATTCATTTCGTTCCTCTTCGTTTATAAAAGAACTTGCGACGTGGAAAATGTATGATGACGTCGTATTTTTTAACGTTCAGATTATATATCTCGTTTTTTAGACGTCGGTATTATGGGATTGGAGTCGTGTTATTTTGAATTACATGGCGGTTCTTAATCCTTCCCCGACGTGATATCCTGAATAATTGCTTCACAATAGCGTCGTGGTTCTTCATTGTCACGTTGCTTTAAGACGTCGGTAAATATGCTGAATAACTGGTTCACAATAACGTCGTGTTTTATTTGAACGTAGAAAGTGAAGAAATCACATTATAATATATTACAAAATTAATGTCATACACTGCCAATTACATAAGCATCATTCAATCCATATATCTTCACACCTATCTCGAATATTTTGACCGCCTCACTCACCCACCAGTTCATCAAATGTGTCAACATTTGGCATCCCTCTAGTAAATGGCTCACACTCAATTATCACATCACCTAAGACTTCATCACCAATAACATCATTATATTCTCTATTAGGCATTGATAACACTACCGACCAACCACGATGCATCGGGTCGTCAACAAAAAATATTTGTTTGACTTGAGAAGCCAAAACAAATTGGTCATTCCTATGTCCAATTTTACTCAAATCTACAAGGGTAAATCCAAGTTCGTCGACTACAAGACCAGAACTATCTATCCAATCACACCTAAAGACTGGGATTGTAAACTTTTGGTAGTCAAGGTCCCAAATTTCTTGAATGACACCATAGAAACCCATATTTGAGAGAATTGGGTTTTTATCCTTGGCACTAGCAACTTGCATGGTATGTGCAAGTAAATAAACTCCACTATTTTGAGTTGTCCGCACATCATCTTGTGCCTTGATATTGAATTTAATACCTTTAATAAGATAGCTCCTATATAATGGCACTGACATGTTTGGACCAGCTGCTAGCCACCTTAAATTTTCTGATACGCCATGATTGTCTTCCTCAAGTTCACTTTGAACCTGCAAATTAATCATATCTTAATTCAATCTAACATATAAATAAGAAGAAAATTAAAAGAGAAATATGTTATTCAACAACATATACCTTGAAGCGTAGCCATTGAATGAAAGTGCTATTGTGCTTATCCTACAGCCACTTTGTTCTCTTTCTAAATTTTGGATAAGCAATCTTGATGTGGATCATATGTTGCCTACATGACACGAAAAATTCAAGCATTACGGTCCCAAATATAGAAGATAAACATAAGAAATAATTTAAAATGGAAACTTAAAGAATAAAGCTCATACGTACTCGATATAAGGTAGGACTTCCTCCGTATTCTCCAAGACATATAGATGTGCTTGATTCAACAGGTCCTGATCAACTACGCTCACTGTGCAACCTGATAATGGCTTTGAAAGTCCCATCTTTTGGCTTGAAGGCACTCCAACTGTACTAACATCAGATAAATGCTGAGTACAAAACTCTACCGCTTCTTCAGCTATATACCGCTCAGCAATGCAACCTTCGGGACGAGTACGATTCTGAACATACCCCTTCAGCACTTTCATATATCTTTCAAACGGATACATCCACCTAAAATATACTGGCCCACATAGACGAACTTCTCTGACAAGATGTACTACTAGATGAACCATGATATCAAAGAATGAAGGGGGAAAGTACTTCTCAAGCAAACACAGAGTAACTACTACATCTTCTTCCAACTTATCTAGCTTGGAAACATCAACAGTCTTTGCACATATAGCATTGAAGAAGAAGCACAAACGAGTTATTGCATACCTTGCAGGCTTCTCCAAAACAGAACGAATTGCCACAGGGAGCAATTGTTGCATTAAGGTATGACAATCATGTGATTTAAGGCCAAGAAGTCTTGAATCTTGTAAAGATACAAGATTTTTAATATTTGAAGAATAACCTTCAGGGACCTTCATACCATAGAAAGAATTGCAAACCTCTCTCTTCTCTGCTCTTGACAAATTCCAAGGCCCAGGAGGCAAACGAGTACGTCTTTCTCCATACTCGGGTTGCAAATCAGTTTTGACCCCCATGTTCAATAAATCTAATCGAGCAGCAATCCCATCTTTATTTTTTCCAGGGATCTCCAGCAATGTACCAATGATACTATCGCAAACATTCTTCTCAATGTGCATAACATCTAGGGCATGCCTCACAGGAAGGTATTTCCAATACTCGAGATCAAAGAATATTAATTTCTTCTTCCAACAAACTCTGTCACCATTTTCAACCATATGCAGCACTTCTTCTCCGGTTAATGGCTCGGGAGGTATGCCATATTCAGGTTTCCCATTAAAAGCTGCACGTTGCCTCCTATATGGATGATTGATTGGTAACCATTTTCTATGCCCAATGTAACAAATTTTGTGGCCATTTTTCAACCTGTGACTAGGTGTATCATCGCCGCATATTGGACAAGCTTTATATCCTTTAACAACACAACCAGATAAGTTTCCATAGGCGGGGAAATCATTAATTGTCCACATTAATGCAGCTCTGAGTGTAAAGTATTCTCCATTATGTGCATCATACACTCCTCTAATCCCAACCCACAAGGATTTTAAATCATCAATCAAAGGCTCCAAGTAGACGTCTATATCATTTCCGGGTTGTTTAGGACCGGAAATCAATAAGGTTAACATCATGAACTTTCGTTTCATGCACAGCCATGGAGGGAGATTATAGGTAACTAAGATAACCGGCCAACAACTATATCTGCTACTTAGAGAACTGTGGGGATTGAATCCATTAGATGAAAGAGCCAATCTCAAGTTTCTCGGCTCATTACCAAACTCAGGCCATTTATCATCAAGAAGTTTCCAAGACGGGGAATCTGCCGGATGAGACATCTGACCGTCAATTGATTTTCTAGCAGCATGCCATCAAGTCAAACTCTTAGCTGTCTCATGTGATTGAAACATCCTTTTAAACCTTAGAATTGGGAGAAAATACCACACCACCTTCGCTGGCACACCCTCTTTCAAGATTGAATCTTTGCCTTCCTTCCACCTTGAGATACCACAAGTAGGATAATTAGTTGAATCCTCATACTCCTTCCTATACAAGATGCAATCATTGGGGCATGCGTGCATTTTCTCATAACTCAGCCCCAATGCACACAAAGTCTTTTTAGCCTCATACATGGAGGTTGGTATTGTATTTCCTTCTGGAAGCAAATCGCCTTGAAGTATCAATAATTCTGTAAAACAGACATCACTCATCCCATGTTTTGCCTTCAAATTATACAACTTCACTAATGCCGATAACTTCGTGTACTTTCTACAACCAGGGTACACTGGTTGATCTCCATCCCCAATCACATTGGCAAACTCATACGGATCCGAACCAAAATCACCAAAATCATTATCATCCATATCAATTTCTTCAGACACAAAACTGTACCTACTATGGCCATCATCTTCTTCAACATTTCTACTAGCATTAGTAGTTGCTTCCCAAGGTTCTCCGTGAAATGTCCAATTCTTATAGCTTTGGTCAATTCCATTAAAGTATAAGTGATCCCTTATAATTCCAACCCCAAACAACTTCAAATTAACACATTTAACACATGGACAACGGATATGTGTTGTAGTTAGAAGATTTTCTACAGCAAAGTTCAAAAATGCTTCCACCCCAAATTCATATGCCTTCGATCTTCTATCCGAGTGCATCCATGACTTATCCATCTCCGACACTATAACCTATTATCTATAATAAAGTGAAAATACAGGCAATGACCATCACTATAGCAAATTATACAATGATCTAATCGCAAGTAATACACAACAGAGACGACGGGTTTTAAACAAAAACAGACGTATTTGGCATATATAGACGACGGATTTTCAACAGACGTCGTCTATTATAAGTAATACAAACGACGGTTTATGAAAAAACCGTCGTGTATAAGTAATACAACGACGGTAGTTTAAAAACACCGTCGTGTAATCGTCGTCGTATGCCTTAAAATTCGTCGTGTCTCAGTTTATTTTCAAGAACACAAAACCCATTAAGAACACAACATATATATGAAACCAAGCAAGAAACCAACATATACATGAAACCAAGCATGAAAACAATAAATCCATTCCCAATTCAACATAACAGATAATGTAATCCATGAACCCATTAAACAGAAAATCCATGAACCCATACCTATAAGCACATTATTAACAGATCGCAAAGCATACACATAAAACCCTTTAACAAAACAACCTAATATAACTCGAATCGTTACTAGAATCATCACTCGAATCCCCATCTTCATTATCAGTTTCTTCCTTCGTAGGTACTATTTGCTCCCCATCATTTTCTCCATAGCGGAAAATGACAAGATCAAATAAAGGTGTACTTTTGCTGGAAATCATTTGGAAGTTGGTGATTTGTGTCTTTTTGTGTTGATTTCCAGCAAAAGTACACCTTTATTTGATCTTGTCATGAACCCATTAAACAGAAAATCCGTGAACCCATACCTATAAGCACATTATTAACAGATCGCAAAGCATACACATAAAACCCTTTAACAAAACAACCTAATATCATTCAATGAATTTACAAGGGGAAGATAGGGTTTGTACATACAGGTTGGACGAGCTCACAGATTCGACGGAGCCTGGAGAGTGTAACTTTTAATTAGAGCAGAAGTGAGAGAGCGAAATGTTATGTCGCGCGAAATCTGAAAATTTTAGGGTTCAGGGTTCGAAGTATAAGAATAAGAGCCAAATCTAAAATAATTTAGGTCGCGCGAAAATTTTTAGAGTTCGCGCGTTTTAAAACGTCGAAAGAAAAACCAAGGCGAAAGTTCTACACGTACCGACGTAAATTTAATATTCCACGACGGAAACTTCATTTTTCGGATTAAGAACGTAAGGCCGTTCATTTTGAAGCTTCATTTTTCGGATTAATTTTAAATTAATTTTAAATTTTTTATATAACGACGACTGAAAAACCACGTCGGTGTTAAGAAATTAAAGACGTTGTAAATTATATAAACCGACTTACATATTAAAATGACGTCGTTTAAAGCGTAAACCATGTCGTATGTTTTTCTGTACGACGTAAAATATGTATTCCACGACGCAACCACCGTCGTTAAAAATTAATACCCTAAACCCATAAAACTAAATTATACAATTTAAAAAATTAAGTTTATAAAAGGTTTTATGGTTTTAAAGCCTAACATATACCCTAGACTACCCAAAAATTATACTTTAAAAATAAACCCCAATAAATAACAACCCTAATCTCTAAACCCTAGACTCTAAACCCTAAACCATAAAACTAGAAGTGATTTTATGACTCATCAAAACAATTTTGTTTTGGATGGTCATTTTAAATTTTTGTTATTCAAAATGAATTTTTTCAAGGTTTATGTGGAAGAAAATATATCAATGACTTCATAGGAGTTGACTTTTCAATTTTCTGATTTATTTTAAATTTATTTTGAATATTTTGATATAAAAATAATAAAATATTCTTACCACAACAACAAACCACGTCGGTGTTAATAAATTGTAGACGTTGTAAATTGTAATAGACTACTAAGTCGTTAAAATGAGAAACCATGGCGGCTATTTAACTATACGACGTAAAATATATATATCAACGACTTAACCGCTGTCGTTACATAAACGTCGTCGATGATACCCTGAACCCTTAAGAAATTGAAGATGTTGTAAACCATAAACGACTCAATTGTTTAAAGAACGTCGTCTAACTATATTTTTACGTCGTATTTGTTTAAAACACGAAACAACAAAATACGACGGTTTTTGACTTTATTAGGTCGTTGGAAAAGTATTACACGTCGGTTAAGCAATTTGTATGTTTGTTTTTTTTTTAATTTAAGAAAACCTCAACAAATTTTTACATTACATATTATAGAGAAAATTTGTACATTATACATAAATATCAAGTGTTCAATAATTGCCCTGTTTAATAATTTGAAAAACAAACTCTGCCCATTCATTCCGGACTTCATCAATGGCTTCTTGGGGGTATGAAGCTTCCTGGTTTCCCTTGGCATACTGCATAAACAATGACTATTAGGGTTTATAAATAAAAAGAAATTCAATCACAGACGACGATATTTTTCATAACCGACGTAGTATATCCATTCAACGACGTTAATTTTACATGACCGTCGTTGATAATACAAAAAACGACGTGAAATGTATGAAGGTAATTTCTTCTTACCTTATTCTCAAACCCCAAGGAAGGATCCATGATGATGTCCCTCATGAAGCGCATCACATAATACCCGCATTCGACATTGCTGGGTTGCTTTGGTGTGCCTGAGAGAGTTTTCCAAATTACATTTTTACGTCCTGCTCGGCCTATGTGGGTATTATATATTTTTAAAGCACTGTTCACGATGTTTTTCGCCTCTTCGTCGACCACACGATGACCTGGCAGAGGATCCAGAAAATAGACGGTCTCCTTCTTTGCTCTTACAATCAGCAAGATCCAATGACGGCTGCACAAAATTAATATAAAAACGACGGTTATTTACAAAAACGACGTATTATAGTATTTCACACGACGAAATAAAGTAGATAACGACGACATTATATATTTATCACGACGACAAATAAATACCGACGTGGTTAGTAGTTTCAAACGACTAAATAAAATAAAACACCGACGTGGTTAGTTTATAAGTCATTTATTGAAAATCATAAAAACAAAATCCTAAGGAGACTAACCCTGGATTGTAAGGCATCATGAAAAGCTGTTCACCGTCTGTCTTCTGAAGTCGAGCTGCTACCAGTCGTGATCTTTCAGTTATTGTGCCAGAGTTGGCACTAACTGTAGCAGGGTCAATAAAGCCAACCATGCTGCACATATTGGCTTGTTTCAAAACATCGTGTAAGTACCTAAATACATAAAATAATATAAACAAGTCAGCAAAAACAAACACGACGGTTATGTATAAAAAAACGACGTATTATAATATTTCACACGACGTACTGAAATAGATAAGGACGTTATAATATATTTATCACGACGGTAGTTAGTTAAGACGACGTGGTTAGTTAGTTAAGACGACGCAATATATAAACCAACGAGTTATTATCTTAGAAGTACAAACCTCATATATACAGCCAATACAGTAGCTCCAATTTCTTCCATGCCTGCAAATTGTGTAATATCTTCAGGCAGGAGGAAGGTATCGCGCTCACCACCAAACACCTCCTTATCAATTGTAAATTGGAGTGTCTTATCCTCAGGCAGGAGTGTCGTTTCCACAAAACGACAAAGGATTTTTAAAGAAGATGGCGCCTCCATATTTGAATAAGCACCAACTTCAATAACCTGTTTAAAGAAATAAAAAAAAATGACGTGGTAATTCAATAAAGACGACGGTTTAAGGAATAAAACGTCGTCTTAAAAGGATTTAAACGACGGTGAAAAAACTGTCGTGGTAATTCAATAAAGACGACGGTTTTATTAATAAAGCGTCGTCTGAAACCATTTAAACGACGGTGCAAAAACCGTCGTTTAAATATTTTATTACGTCTTAAAAAAAGTCCGCCGTCTAAGTTTTAAACAAACGACGGATTAAAGAAAAATATCGACGTCTGAAATTTTGAAAAACAAATAAAAAAGGCAAAGTTATGTGAACATACCTTGTCGTCATGCTTTTCTTCATCTTCTTTCTCCTTTTCTTCTTCCTTCTCTTCATCTCTTTTTTCTTCTTCCTTCTCTTCATCCGGCTGATGTTTCCCCATTTTGGCAGTATCATCCTCCAAATGTAGGGATCTCACATCACCTCCAGAGCAGCTAGCTTTGTCAGACATTGGATTTTTGGGGCTTTGGCTAATTCTTGGTTTAAGCATGCTTGGATCAAAATTGGGAATTAATTGGGAAAGCTGACTCAGGAAATGCTCCCTCTCAGCCTCTACCAATTGTTTTGTCCTAGCCTCCATCCTTAAGGCCTCTTCCCTTGCCTTAGCCTCCATCTTTTTAGTCTCTTCTTGAAGGAGAACTCTTAAACTGTCCTTCAAACGGTCGTCAAAGCTCACCCTCTGTGGTTTGGGCAAATTGAAATATTGCATTGGGGAAACACCAGCACCAACTCCCCTCACCCTGCCTGGATGCTCGGGGCCCAAAGCCATGGTCAGCACATCATTGCTGCCATCTACTCTGACTTTGCCTTCCGAGACTTGTTTCTGCAATTCATCCTAAAACAAAGATAAACAAAAAAACACACGACGGTTATTTATGTACAAACGACGTATTATACAATTTCACACGACGCAATAACGTATAAACCGACGTTATTATAACTTATCACGACGGTAGTTATACCGACGTGGTTATTTATTTAAAACGACGAAATGAATAAACAACCGACGTCTTATGCTATAATTAAAGAAAATATAGTGATTCCTATTTAGACCGTTAACGACGTTTTTAAAAAAGTTTCGACGTGGTAATATCATTCAAACGACGCGAAAATGAACCACCGACGTCTTATGCTATAATTACAGAAAATTAGTAGTGATTCCTATTTAGACCTTTAACGACGTGGTAATATCATTCACACGACGAAAAATATAACATACGACGTAATAAGAATAATTCACAGTTTAATAAAAATTTAAAACAGAGTGATAGTAGGCTTACAATTAATTTTGCTTTCTCTGCCACCTTTGGATCAGGGATGTTACCATGTTTGTCCTGTCTAGCTCTCTTCCATAAGGTAGATCGATCAATTTCTACCCCAGGCATGGTTTCCTCCAATTGATCCTCCAATCCAGCATATCCTTTTCGAGACAATCGATGATTGTACTCGAGTTTCTCCCTAATCTGTGCATGTTGAGAATGCACAGACTCAAAATCTTTGGATAGCCTTGAAGCTACAAAGGCATCCCATTGTGCTTTCTCTATGAATTTATATGTTTCAGGGGGTTGGCTTAATTTCTCCCTGTCATTGGTGTATGGAAGGATATAATGCCTCGTTAGTGTAGACTTGAAATCCTTCCATTTCTTGGAAGCAGAAGCTAAAACAGAGGTCTTGCCCCCTTGGCCTACGACAAAAGCCATGTCAACTGCTTCCCAAATCTGCTCCTTTATATCCTTGCGGATTTGGGACCATTTCTTGTCCACAAGTGGGATCCTGGAGCGTGCCAACACACCAATATACGACTGCATCTCAATATGTGCTTGGCCAACACCTTTCCCCCTTTTATTGTACTCAACAATTGGCCTCAGTTTCTGAAGCTTTCTCTTCACAACACGAGGCATTGTGCTCATACCTCGACCAGTCTTTGAATCATCTGAGATTGTTGTCTGGCTGGTTTGTTCTGTCTCAGCAGATGATGAAGCAAACTTCATCTTCTTCGAAGACTTCATCTCCTTCGAAGACTTATCTTGAGGAGCTACCATTCCAAGCTTCTTGGAGCCAGAATCCTTAGTTTGTTGTTGAGAAACCATTTTAACAGACAAAACTGCAAGTGAAAATATTTCAGGAAAACATTAGGAACACAAACGACGGTATTAAAAAAATACGACGTATGATATGATTTTAGACGA